>NW_016815814.1:1557005-1631093 GCF_001698545.2 Rhinopithecus bieti | reverse complement strand
GTTTCACCGTGTTAGCCAGGATGGTCTCGATCTCCTGACCTCGTGATCCGCCCGTCTCGGCCTCCCAAAGTGCTGGGATTACAGGCTTGAGCCACCGCACCCGGCCAGTTTTCTTATCTGTAAAATGGAACAGTAATATTTACTTTGTAGAGTTCTCATGAGGACTAAATGAGATAGCACATGTGAAAGTATCAGGGATCAGTTCTCAGCATAAAATTAATGCAATTAATTGCATTGGTTAATAGTTATAATTATCATATTACATATATTAAAATTACATTATGGTAATTATATTACATATAATTATTATAATAAATTCATGAACATTTATACCTATTAAGATGGAACTGCTCTGCTAATGGCCAAAGGGGTGACAATTAGGACCCAGAGGTCAGACATTGGTAGAACTCAGGACCAGCTCTTTGGAGTTCCAGGGATGTTTCTGATTCCAAACTCCTCATGTGATCTGAGATTAAGAGTGACAAAACCTGACCTAGCCAAGCTAAAAAAAAAAAAAAAAAGATGATTTTTCTCTCATGTAAGAAGTGACACTGTTGGTCCTGATGTCTCCAGAGCATCCAGTGGTTGGTTCTTGTTGAGAGAATAGCTTTGACTGATTTCTAGGCTGCAGATGACAACTTCAAAGTCTTCATCATATGGGTGATATTTAAAGTGGTGAGACTATGAGAAAGTGTGCAGATGAGGAAGGGAGGCCCTGGGACCCTCCAACATTTAGAGGACAGCAAGAAAAGGAAGAATCCTCAGAGGAGGCTAAAAGCATCTGATGAGACACATGGAGAACCAGGAGAGACTGGTGTACCAAAAGCCATGTGAGAAAGTGTCCCAAGAAGGAGGGGGTGACTTGCTGTGTCACATGCTGCTGATAGAGCAGTTAAGATGAAGACAGAGAATTTCACCTCAGATTTTAAAATGTAAAGGCCATTGGTCTCCTTGACAAGAGTAGGTTTGGGGAAGTACTGAGCGCAGAAAAGGACCAGAGAATGGGAGGAATGTAGGCAGCAGGTAGTGACAACTCTCTGAGGTCCATCATATACCAGGTTCTGAAAATAGATGCTGAGCCAGATGGACTGTCTGCCTTTGAGGGGTCCACAGTCCAGTGGAAGAGAGGGATGTTTAAATGAATCATCATAAAATTACATGAGAAGTGATAACATCAAGGAACACACAGGGAGCTCTATGAGTAGAGGAAAGAGTGACCAGTTTTCTCTGAGAAGACATCCAAATTCAGAAGACTGGGTTTCCAGGTGGAGAGCAGGAGGAAGGGCATTCTCTTGAGAATTTTAAAAGCAAAGACCATTTTCATTCATCCTATTGTACTCTCTAGCTATCAAAGAGCCTGGCCCACAGCAAATGCTCAGCCTACATTTGTTGAATGACTTTGTGAATTCTGGTGGAAGGAATTTGCAAGAAATGGAGTTGCAAAAGAAAGCATTGTAATGATATAGGCAACAGCAGTGAGAATAGGGAGCTTGTTTAAATCATATTTAGAATGTACCATCCTAGGCTGGGTGCAGTGGCTCATGCCTATAATCCCAGCACTTTGGGAAGCCGAGGTGGGTGGATCACGAGGTCAGGAAATTGAGACCTTCCTGGCTAACACAGTGAAACCCCGTCTGTATTAAAACTACAAAAAATCAGCTGGGCATGGTGACAGGCGCCTGTAGTCCCAGCTACTCGGGAGGCTTAGGCAGGAGAATTGCGTGAACCCGGGAGAAGGAGATTGCAGTGAGCCGAGATCGCGCCACTGCACTCCATCTTGGCAACAGAGCAAGACTCCATCTCAAAAAAAAAAAAAAAAAAAAAAAAAGAATAATGTACCAACCTATTTGGAGAGAGTGAAGAGTGTTGCAGATAATTCTAATGTCACAATTTTGCTAATTGGGTTAGTTAAGTGCAGGTACCTTGTATTAATGGCTTTGCATTTTCAGTGCCTAGGAGAGTACCTGGTGCTTGAGTGATGGAATGAATGCTATTGCCTTTGAGGAAGGCTACAGGAGAAGCAGTGATTTAGGGATGGGATGATAGTGAGATTAGAGAAGATACTGGGAGAATTGCCATGAATCATTGAACTTATGGTTATAGAGGAAAAAGGGAGAGAGAAAAAGAGAGAGCGAGAGAAAAGATGGAAATAGATATGATATAGCTACATATATAAAGATAAAATAAAACACATTTTTCTATGAGTATAATAGTAAAGAGAGGAAAGCAAGTGTTGATCATTTGCATGAGAGCCGAGGTGAAGGATTATTCTTTCATAAATTATATCTATCTATCCATATGTGTGTGTGTATATATATATACATATATCCATATATACACATATGTATATTATATATGTATGTGTGTGTGTGTGTGTGTGTGTATATATATATATATAGAGAGAGAGAGAGAGAGAGAGAGATCTGGACCAGATATGCAGATTAATAAGTTATAAGTTTATAAGTGATACCTAAATGTGTGAAATCATATGCACTTTCCTAAGGAGGATACTAGAGGGAGAAGAAAAGAAGCTTGAGTTGGAATCCCAGGAAATGATGCACCAAAGGAGCAGGTGGAAGATGGAGCACAGTCAAAGACACTGAAAGGAGTCATCAGTGACATGAGAATAGAACAAGAATGGTTGGATTTATTGCAATGTAGGGAGAAAGTATTGAAGAGGAAGGAGAAGTAACAACATCAGTCTTCTGAGAAGATCAGTAAGTAGGGTGTGGAATGAATATTAGGAGAGCACTAGAAATCTTAGTGAGCAGATTTAGTGAAGAAGTGCAGGCTAATGAAACCAGATTGTGATGGGTTGAGAGGCTGAGTAGTGAGTGATAAGTGAGGAAGTGAGGCAGACATCTCTCTAGAAGTAGACACAATTTTTTACCAGTATATGGTAAAGAGAAGGAAAGCAAATGTTGGTTGTTTGCATAAGAGCTGAGGTGGGAGATTATTCTTTCATAAATGGCAAAGACCTAGACTCACGTGGGATCTTTCAATTGAAAGAGAAAATTTTAAGATACAAAGAGAAAGAGTAATTAGTGGAAGAGATGGAAGGAATGGAACCCACAGTTCAGGAAGGCATCATCCTAGATGAAAGATAGGGCCCTTTTCTTCCTCTGGGAGAAAACAGGAACACAGAGGAGAAAGGATGGGAAAGGCAGGGACTGGAGATGAGGGAGTTCACTCATAACCCTCCATTTGGTAATGGAAGGAAAGAGGAGCCAAGATCACCTGTTGAGACAGAGAAGGGAGGGAATGGGTGGGGAGCTTAAGAGGAGTGGTGAAAATTTGGAACCAATGTCTTGCAGAGATTGGAAGGATAAATTTCCACAATATGTTATGTGTGGTCTCTTGTAGCTCCCAATGGCCTGATGAAGGCATGCAGAGGGTAGTAGGAAGCAGCAGGGTGGGGATGTTGAAGAAAAAAAGTATGAGTGAGATTAATATCAAAAGGGCTGCATTTGAGGTGTGAGAGGAATAGAGGATGAAGGCAGGACAAGGCTGATAGACTGGGATGAGGAGAAAAGCTAGAGGACTAGACACACATTAAGGTATAAGAAGGAGCTTGGCTCCAAATCACCTGCAAGGTGGAGCATCTGCTATAAGACCTCAGAAATGGAGCTTGAATCTGAAAGCTTTGACTTCTCTGTGCACATCCTTACACTGTGTTTGTGCTATCTTTCCCCATCAAGTCCAGTGGACCTCTGGAGCCTGAGTTTCAACTGCTCCAGGAGACATCTGCCTCTCCCATTGAAGGGCCCCTCTCTGGACCTCTCAAAGAGAACTTTCCAGATGCTATGTGGTCTGTTTTAAGTCAGATTATTTCAGTCATGTCCTATCAATTTGGTGAAAAGATGTGTCCAGCTCCTTTTACCGACAAATAGAAACCTAATTCCATATGGCTATTGAAATTTTCTAATTGTTTCTCACTAGTTTTGTGTGACCCCTCAAAGGCAGACAGTCCATCTGTTATGTTATTTTCATAACTTGATGGCAAACTCATTAAAAGCATGAACCAGGTCTTCCATGCCCCTTGTATGCACAACCCATTCCATGGAGCCTGGTGCTGGCACATGGCAGGGCACTCAATGCATGCTAGTGTGAAGCTGAATTCATATACCAGGAGATTCCTATTAGTGTTTAAACTAAAGAAATGCCGAATAACCATTAGTCATGAAAAATACTTGCTTAAAGACAAATTGATTCATTAAATCCTTCAGCAAAAGTCATTGACTGTCTACCTTTTGCCAGGGGTTATGCTAGACATTGGGGATGAAAACAGCCCTTCCTCCTATTCCCAGTAGCAGGGGGCTTACAATCATGCAGACGACACAGGTACATACAAATCATGATCACAGAATATGGGAAGGATTGGGATATTCAAGAAGCAATATGGTGCACAGAGTAGGATGTAGTCTCTACATCTGGGTGTCAGTAAGGCATGGCAGATATGATGGTATTTGAGAGGGGCCAAGGAGGACAAAGAGAATTGGCGCAGCCAGGGAAGTGGGAGAGCAGACTGGACAGGGAGAAGAGACTGTTCAAGGACATGGAGACTGCAGAGCATTATGTTTTGGAAACGTCAGGGTGAGATGACTCTCGGGGCATGGCAGGACATCAGGCCAGGAAAGCAGGTGGGTGCCAAGCCTTGAGGAATGCCAGCCTTGATTCTCAAACTTTAGCCACAGAAGTATTTAATCACAGTCTCACTGCAGTGCAATAAGTGAAACGAACAACAGCCAAGCAGATTTGGTGGTAGTGGGGAACACAGAGGCCCCCTATTCAGCTCCGCCTAGATTCCACTCTCGCCTCCCAACACCTGATGTGATGAAAGAGGAGTCCCTGACAAACTGCCAGGGCTTTACGTGTCTATTTGAAAAACATCACGGAGGCAACTGGGGGGAAGCAGGTGACTACTGAAAACCAAGAGAAGGGCACTCAAGCAGAGCAGTGCTTTAGAAAGGCAAGCAGCAGAAGGGTTTCGAACATGATAGAGAGAAGAGACTGCAGCAGTTACAGGTGAGAGAGGAGGCTGGCCTAGCCTGGGTAGTGGGTGGGAGCGGAAAAGAACATGCAGGTCAAGAGCCTGGTACAGCTCTATACAGGTGGAATCCACAGGAACTCGAGATGGGATGGAGAGGACCAACCTGAGAGAGAGAATCATGGGGAGAGTCAAGTGACTTTGTAAATGGATGTCCTAGGGATTGAAGTGCTGGGTGCAGCAGAGCCCTGATTATGGCAGAGGGAAAGTCAAGCAGGACAGGACAGAAGCCACGGCCTGTCTTCTGAACCTCCAGGGCATGGAAGCCTGGTGGGAGAATGGGTAGGCGGTGGTCGTCCTGATTTGTAAACTCGTGTCCTCACACTGCTGGGGTGGGGAAACTGTGCAGCAGAGTTTCTCCACTCGGACAGAGCTGGGGTGGAACTGGCCCACACTTGCTTTGCTGGAGGCAGGGTAATTTGGGAAAATAATTTTTGGAAAGCAATTTGCATACCATCAAGTTATAAAAATGTTCAAACCTCTTGACCCAGTAACGCTACACATGGGAATTTGTCCTGAGGAAATAGTTCAAAAGAATGAAATGCTTTTGTTCCTGCATCCAAATGTTAATTAATTAGAAATTATGCATTGAACTGCATACATTCCAGGATCTCTGCCAGGTGAATGAACATGTTTGCTGTGGCAATGTTTATAATTAGGACATAGTAAACAACCTAAGTTATTTTAAATTCCACAGTGGTTTCGTGCTATAAGACATCTATGTGATAGACTACAGTAGTCCCT
The DNA here is from genome assembly GCF_001698545.2 of Rhinopithecus bieti. NCBI lineage: Eukaryota > Metazoa > Chordata > Mammalia > Primates > Cercopithecidae > Rhinopithecus > Rhinopithecus bieti. The sequence goes on along the minus strand of NW_016815814.1, from coordinate 1,625,302 downwards.
CTTTATCTTTGGGGGATATGTTTCCAGACCGCAGTGGATGCCTGAGATCTCAGATAGTACTGAGCCCTATATACGCTATGTCTTTTCAGTCTTATAACTGAGACAACTACTAAGTATAACTGAGACAACTACTATGTGACTCCTGGGCAAGCAGTGTATGCAAAGTGGATACACTAAACGAAGAGATGATTCACATCTCAAGCTGGACTGAGCGGGACCATGAGAAATTTCATCATGCTACTCAGAATGACATGCAATTTAAAACTTATAAATTGTTTGTTTCTGGAATTTTGCATTTAATGTTTTCAGACTGCAGTTGACTGTGGCTAAGGGGGGATGCCTTACTGTGTTATGCTTTACTACTCTCTGACACAAGTGGACACAAAACGGCCTGCTTCCTGCCATGGTTAAGGCACATTGCTGGGAGTTCACTGCCTAGGCCTGAATCCCAACTGTGCCATGCTGTGAGCTGCTTGACCTTGGCAAGTGTCTAAGGATCAATGTCTTTAACAGTAAGGTGAGTGTGACATTAATACCACCTCATAGAGTTGCTGTCAAGATTAAAGGATAAAAAGTGTGCAATTCCCAGCAAAAAGTATTCAGTAAAAGCCAGTCGTTATTTTAAATATGTAAGAAATGTGGGTCAATATAAAAAGACTGACAAAGACTGCCTCAAATTTACAGGCCCATATTCATAGTTTCAGGAAATATTATGATTGATTTGTCTCCCACATTTTGTCTAGTATCATTGCAATAAAACCTGTGAAGTCACAGGTGACACAGAAAGTCAAGAAATAGTTCATCCCAGGAAGCACAGAATGACAGGCTGGTTCTGTTTGCTCTCTCCTCAGCGGTGTTTGGCCAGCGCTTGGATGAGACTGTGGCCTATGAACAGAAATTCGGCCCTCATCTGGTGCCCATCCTGGTGGAGAAATGTGCAGAGTTCATCCTGGAGCATGGCCGGAATGAAGAGGGCATCTTCCGTCTGCCTGGGCAGGACAACCTGGTGAAGCAGCTGAGAGATGCCTTTGACGCTGGGGAGCGGCCCTCCTTTGACAGGTACATTGCCCTGCTGCAGTGTCCCACCTCTGCCCTCCCCTCTGCCTGGCTTGGCTGGGAGGGCCTCTCCATTCCAGTTGAGCTATGGGACTTGCATAGACACTTCTAAGAGCCCTGGCTTGCAACAGAAAGAGCCTTTGTTTTGCTCATGATTGGGATTTTGGGAGACTGGAGCACAGTTAGGAGAGTATGCAGATAGTTTATGTGACAGATCATGTGAACCAGAACTGGAACCCTGCTGGGCAGATTCAGGTGATGTTTAGGGCACAGGAGAAGGGGTCGTGCAGAGGAGGGGAGAAAGATGGGACCTAGCCTCAGGCCCACCCTTCAGGACAGATGAGGAGCATGGAAGAGCGGAGCTGGCTGTACAAACACTCGGTGTGGTGGAGAATGCACCAGATGTATATCCAAGGGCACCAGCGACTTTCGTTAGCGTTCCAGAAGTGGCCATAACCAGGACTTCTTGTTAGTTTCCAAGATCACAGTACCACGTGATTCTGACTCAGTTCTGAGCCCTTTTGCAAGAGCACATCCTGATATCTTGGCAGCCTGGCATTCCTAAGTCTTCTGTGTGGAGGTCTCCCAGCCCTGTTTGGGGCATATCAGGCATAGTGACATTTCCTCCCACCACCTGCTTCCTCCCCACCTTCTCCAGTCACTCAGCTGAGGTTTCCTTGTCTGCCACACTCAGCTAGTAAAATCCCCACCTGATGTTGTGCAGTCTCCTCCCCAGTTGCCTGCGTGAACTTGTCCTGCTGGCATAAGTTTGACTGCTGTTTCCAAATTAGCAGCCCATAAACCAAGGTTCAGTAAGATGGGCCTGAACTCTATCCAGTTTCCAAAAATGAAAGTTGCCAAGCTTATTTTGGGCAATGGGGTTGGGTTGATTCTGAGAAAATTGTGAAGACCTAAGTGTCATCTTGTGTAGAAGCTCCCTCACCCCTCACTCTAATCACCAACGCTGCCCGTTTTTCCTCCAAAGCTTCTCTGAGATCTATTTGTTTCTCTCCATGCTTATGGCCACAGTCGTAGTTTGGACAACCACAGGGGTGTCTTTCCTACCCTTAATAAGTAATAAGCTAATTTCCCACAGGCGCTATATTTTAGCACCCTAGGAAGCAAGAGATGGGGTTCTTATTGGAACAACAGCCCATTATGGGCATCAAACACGGGGACTTTCGGCAGCACCATCAACTGCGTTTTGATATCAGGCGCTTGTTCCATTGTGCTCACCACCTTTATATTCAGTTTCTTTTTATGTTTTTAGTTAGCCTTGGCCTGATGAAAGATACAGGTAGGTTGTTGCTAGAGCAATGCCATACAATGTGCCAAAAGGAATAGAGGTGATTGCTAGGATTTGCCAAATAACTGCCTTAGGTTCTAGCCTATGCACTATAGAGTAGGCGTGGGTGTTGGTGTGGGAATTTCTGATTGTTTTGAAATATTTGGGGCTGGAAGGAGGAAAATTACCTTACCTTGTGACATCTCCACACCTAGAAGTGAGGGGTAGAGTTTACACATCCAGAAATAGGAAGGGCCATTGGGGGCTTTTCAGGGGTTTCTCAGGGGCAACTCTTAGGTCCACATAACCCTTGAGAGGACAAGTCTGATTTGGGAGGTGTGACTGGCTCTTATTTGATTCTTATTGTTTAGTTACATTTGAGCATATTTAGGAGAGACCAGGTCTTCTCTCTCCTATTCCACTCATGATTCTGAAAACCCTCTTTTTCCCCTTTTCCTGCCCTGTCTCCACCCCCTTTTATACTCCCCCACTTCTCATTCCATGGTGTGTTTTGGTGTTGAGGGCTGTGCCCTGCAAGGGACAGAGCATAGAATGCCGGATGCATAGGACAGGGAAAGGAGGGGAGGGCTTACAGGGATTAGCCTGACTTTGGAATCATAGAATTGACAAAGCCAGTAACTCAAGAGAGGTCAACAAAACTGGCAAATTAACTCTGAAGTGAAAGTGACCAGTGTTAGATGATTTCCTGAGAGTGAATCTGGCCTGGGAGTGGGAGAGGAAGAGACCAGCCTTGAGACAGTGTTAACCTGAATTGTGTGTGGGAGTTCAGAAGTGGGGCAGTGTGAAAGGGGGTGGAAAGAGGTCAGGAAAGGGAGAAAGGGAGGGTTTTCAGAGTCACGAGCAGACCAGGAGAGAGAAGCTACGCTTGTAACTTTTTCTGCCTCCTATAAAAGGAATTGTAGGAGTCAGTGAGTGGAAGAAGGGGTATTTGGAGAGCAAGGAGCACCCTCCTGGTGTCCCCAACTTCACGGCTGTGGGAACTCACCCAGATCCTCTGCATTGGTTATGTGCTGGGTTCCACCCCAAGATGCCCCCATTACCTCACTAGAATGAAGGTGAGCAGAGGAGCTGTTTGGTGAGACTAGTGCATGTCTCTCTGGTCTCCTTAGACACAAAACTGTGAACTTTAAAATCTCCTTGCCAAGTTTCTACCAGGATGGACGCTGCCTGGCTACAAAGCCAACACACTTCTCACCCTATGTGTCTGTGAGAAATGCACCTACAGACATGCCACATTACAAGCATCAATGCCTCCAGGGAAGGGCTGGCAGAACCATCTGAGGAGTCTTGGGTAATCCCTAGTACATCAGTTGTTGAACCCAAAAGCCACCTGGCTCCTGACCTGCTCTTAGCCCTTGATTTAAAAAAAAAAAAAAAAAGAATAATTTAAGGGTGTTCTGTTGGGTTAGAGGAACAGCAAACTCCGAAAAAATAATGTTACAAATTTAGACCATAAAATAGACGTCTGAGTTAGCCCTAGTACAATGGGGTGCTCACAGTAAAACAAAAATTTATAGAAATAATTGTATAAGTTCCATGGTGTTGAGTGCTAAAAAGGAAACTCAATACTATGAAAACAGAACAGGGGCTTTTCACATGGTCTGGTGTATTTAGGGAGGTCCCCAAGAAAATGACATTTAAGCTGAGACCCAATAAACAAGAATGAGGAGTTAGCTAGGCCCAGCAGTGGGCATGCCTTGTCAGGTTTATTTTTGGTGAAATGAACTGGGAAGCTTTCTGTAAGTTTCAGTGTGGTAAGATGATTTATATAGCTAATTGTGTTCTTTTATTATTACTTTGAAGTATCCATGCTGTAGCTATATTTATAACCCGTTTCTCTTTTCTAATGATGGATGTTTTTGCTGTCTAAATATCTCCTGATTAAACTGTCTAGGTGTCTTTTTTATTGTTGTTGTCTCTCTTCAAAAGATTCAGTTTCTTTTTTTTTTTTTTTCGAGACCAAGTCTCACTTTGTCACCCAGGCTAGAGTGCAGTGGTGTGATCTTGGCTCACTGCAACCTCTGCCTCCTTGGTTCAAGTTATTCTCCTGCCTCAGCCTCCTGAGTAGCTGGGATTACAGGCACCTGCCACCAGGCCCAGCCAATTTTTGTATTTTTAGTAGAGACAGCGTTTTGCCATGTTGGCCAGGCTGGTCTTGAACTCCTGACCTCAAGTGATCCACCCACCTCAGCCTCCCAAAGTGCTGGGACTACAGACGTAAGCCACTGTTCCCAGCCAGGATCCAGTTTCTTGACTTACCATTTATGCTGCTTTTTCCATTTCAAACTATGTTTTCTTCACTCATTCCGTTGGTGTGTTTTGGTGTTCAGGGCTGTGCCCTAGAGTGGGCAGAGCATAGAATCTGGAGGCATAGGGTAGTGAAAGGAGGGGAGGGGCTTACAAGCATCAGCATGACTTTAGGAGAATAGGTTTGAAGGGATTTGGAAGACTGGTTGGATGGGGGTGAAGGAGAGGTCCCAATCAAATGGGAGTCCCAGGATGCTGATAGAGACAAATGGATGGATTGCCGTGTAGGGACTTTAGGAGGATGCAACTTTTGGACTTTGGGAGAATTCTGCTCCTGCAAATTGTCAGCTGACTGTCTTGCTGCCACTTTCTCAGGAACTTCTCATAACATATTTTGACAAAAGTACTTTTCCTAGCCTGGCTTTGCCTCAGGTATTTTTGGGCAGTGACTCAGCAGGGAAGGATTCTCCAGAATCCCCATGTTAAATGAATGGTTCCTACCCCAGATTTCCTGAGGTCAGCCATGGAGCATAGAGCGGGCTCTGTGCCAGCCCGTGTTCTCCTGTTGAGGTACAGTTCACAGGCTGCAAAGAGGGGAGCCTTTTCAGAAAACAGCTCCAACAACTGGCTGTCAAAACCAAAGTAAAATGCACACAGAGCACCAAGACAGGGCTTTACAATCAAGCCCAGTGTTCTTGCTTCTGTTGCCTCAGATGCCTCCCTTCTCCTCCTCTTGTCCAGATCCACCCCTCCCCTCCCTCCTAGGACCAGGAGACATGTCCTCCAGCCTATTCTATATTTCTCATCACTGAAATCAAGGACATTCCAAGGTTATTCTGGACCTCTTGCCACATCACAGCTTTTCACGATGCTAGCGGGGCTGCTACCTAAGAATGCCAGGTCTTATCAATATGAAATAAACAAACATTTCTTCAATAATCAGCTTCAGGAATATGGTAGTGAATCTTATTTTCTCTTGCAGCATTGCAGAATCAATGCAACCGCCTTGTAAGCCAGGGGTCAACAAACTTTTCTTAATGGACCACATATTAAATATTTAGGCTTTGCAGGCCAGATGGTCTTTACCACAACTATAATACTCTGCTCAGCACATAAATGAACAAGTGTGGTGGTGTTATTCTATAATTTTACTTACGGATGCTGACATCTGAATTTCCTACAAGTTTTACATCATGACACACTCTTCTTCTTGTGAGTGTTTTTTCCCCCAGCTATTTAAAAATGTAAAAAGAATTCTTAGCTCCCAGGCTGTACAAATAGAGGTAGTGGGACAGATTTGGCTCCTGGCCCATGACTTACAAAGCCCTCCTGTAAATGGAGAAGCCGAACTGAAGAGCCGTGCCTCTTTCAGTCAGTCAGGCCCATGGCGAGGCCTCCTCTTCTCATGCTCCAGGCTGACACACATGCTGCCTGCCTCATGCCCTAACTCCTCACTGCCTTTCAGAGCTCATCTGAGGTACTCTTTCATCTGAGAAGTCATCTACGTGTTCCCATCTCTGCCTTGGGTGTTCTTTTTCCACACTTCCATAGGATCCTGAGTCTTGGGCTTCCCATATCATGGCATTAACCACACAGTATTGTAAGGACTTTATAATGCTTGAGTCCCCACAGCTTTGTGACTCGATGGGGCCAGGGCTCCATCCCTGGACTGGATGGCTACTGATGTCTTTTGGATTGGCGACTGAAATCCCAGTGCTTGACAAGTATCTTGCAGTATCTTGCACCTAATAGGTTTTCTCAATGCTTATTGATTGAGTGAATTATTGAGCAAATACGTGAGTGAACCTCAGAACTATTTTAAGCACTCTGGAAGATTAAAGAGATGAATGGACCAAGGATATAAAGGAGGTAACATAAGCAATATTAGAGACTAATTAGACAATGCTAATTGTGAGGCACTAAATGACTTGAAGAAAGAAGAAAGCAATAAAGATGAAAATCATTAAGGAAGGTTTAGTAAAAATGTAGACCTTGAACTTACCTTTGAGGTAGGTGGGTGGAAGAGATGGAGGAACATATATTCAGCATTGTTGTTCCAGAAGGGTGAATTAGCAAAAATGTTTTGGTCTGATTCTTCTTTATCAGACTCTACTCCTCTGCAAAATTTCCCTTTGTAATTTATGGTTCTATTCACTGAATCATCAGGATGGAAGTGACGAACATCCTAAAGTTTTTCTTTCAAAGAGGTTTCAAAGAGCATTGCTTCTTTTCTTCCAGAGACACAGATGTACACACTGTGGCTTCCCTGCTAAAGCTCTACCTACGAGACCTCCCAGAGCCCGTGGTTCCCTGGAGCCAGTACGAAGGGTTCCTGCTCTGTGGACAGCTCACGAATGCGGACGAGGCAAAGGTTTGCATCTTAGAGTTAGTTGTCCTGCTTTAGAAGAAAGTGATTGGTTTTCTGGACACTATTCTAGTAGGCAACAGTGGGTCAAGGGGCCCATACTTTTTGGTAAGATAGTCAAAATGCAACTTCCTCAGCAACAAAAGGCATATGAACTCAATCATGATGACTGGCAAACCACAGCCTTCATGAGATGTAATAATCCAGTAAAGAACTGGACCATAATCAAATACTGCTGGGTCACATTAAAAGTAGGGAGAAAAGGAGGATACAGAAGGAGGATTTTAAGCCCAATGGCCTTGCTGAGACTTGCTGGGACACAAGGACAGACTGGAAGGCAGGTGCGAGGTCACATAGTTCAAGCTCTACAGCAGCTTGAGTGTCAGGTGTGGTCATCCAAGGAATGCATGTCCCAGGGAGATGAAGGATAGGGAAGGTTTTTTGATTGTTGTTCTTTTTAGCCTTAGCTGCCTATAGGGTCTGTAACCACCATCTGCAATATGCTTGTGAGAGTGCACAAGTTCACCAGCAGGATTTTTGATCCTGTGTAAGTTATTTCTAGAGAGGCCTTATAGTCAACAGGGATCACACTGTAGTCATGTTATTATAATCAACCAACCAACTAAAGAAACTGATGAAACCCAACCAACAACAATAAACCTCGATGATTTTTAAACAAGATTTTCAAATCCAAGTGATCCATGAAGAAGTTTGTGTTTATATCAATGACTATGCTAAAAGCCCTCTCTGGCAAAGTGGTGCACTGAAAAATCGATAATGAAGACCTAGATTTAACTTTGATTTTTCCATTATACAGATTATACATCTTTTATAAGACTCAGTTTATTTACTTAGACCAATAGAACTTTCTATGGTAATGGGACTTTTATATATCTGCACCTTTCAATATGGTAACCACCAGCCACACATGGCTATTAGGCATCTAAAATGTGGCTACTGCACCTGGGAAGCCAAATTCCTAATTTTATTTAATTTTGATTTAAATTTAAGTAGCTACATGTGGCAAGTAACTGCTATATTGAACAGCACAAACTTAGATAATTTTCATAATAATATCATACCATGCCTAGGATTGTTTTGAGGACCCAGGAATATGATACTGGTGGGTGACTTTAATATTTTTTTCAATATAAGGGAAGGTTTATTATCTTCCATACTTCAGAATGTATGAGATAGCCTGCTTCATAGAATATATTTATTTAAAATGAATGGAGAAATAGCACCCTAGCCCTGTAAGAAAACACAGCTGTGAGAACTTCCATCCCTGACTGAGGATGGGGGGAGCATCAAGATTTGAATAGATCCTGACATAAGAGAAAAGCTGACTTTATATTTCAGGAAAGGAAGAGAACAATAATGATGTGGCTAACATGATACAGATTTTGTAGCTCTTTTCCAAACAAAAATTAGATTGCATGGATCTGAGGCATGATATTTTGTGCGTAACTTAAGAATTTTATTGGGGGAGGGAGAAGGGGATATGAAAAGTCTTAACTTATACTGGTGTATCTGCTCACTATTGTGAAAGTAATAAAATTTTATGGAATAATGTTTAAAAGGCAGCTAAAAAGATAAATGTTTCAGATCGCATCTCACCCCTGGGTTCTGGGGAAAGTAAAGGAAGCACCTAGATTCTGTTCTGACAGTAAGATTCCCACCCCTGAACTCACTTTAGACTTGCATCTCCCAACTTTTCTCAACCTCAGCATCTTTGAGAGTTTCCACATCTGTGGCAATGCATGTCTACACACAGGGACCAAGGTCCTTCTCACTGGTGAAAATATGGCAGAGGTGGCAGCTAGGAGGGGTGAGTCTGTAGCAACCTTTGCGATGAATTTACTTGACTCAACAGACGAAGGGATCTTAGCATGAAGCTGACGCTAAGCTAAGAAGGTCAACATCTACAGAAGCTGCTCCGTGTAGGCTGACAAGGCTGGAGCGTACGTTTTCTGCAGGAGAGCCGCTCAGGTTTGAGGAGTGCCTGCATGCCGCATGTGAATTGTGTACTCTCTCTATTTTTTTTTTTTTTTTTTTTTTTGAGATGGAGTTTTGCTCTTTCGCCCAGGCTGGAGTGCAGTGGCACAATCTCGGGTCACTGCAATCTCCGCCTTCTGGTTTCAAGCGATTCTCCTGCCTCAGCCTCCCGAGTAGCTGGGATTACAGGCACACGTCACCATGTCCGACTAGTGAATTGTGTACTCTCACAAGCACCATGTTGCAGATGGTGACTACAGACCCTACAGGCAGCTGTGGTTGAAAAGAACACGGAAAAGCTCGCTGTCCCTCTTCTGTCTGGCTCGTGCATTCCTGGTAGACCTTGTCTGACATCCATGGCCATCCATTGCAGAGCTTGAACAGTCTGACCTTGCACCGTCCTCCAGTGTGGTCTGCCTGTGTCTGTGAGCCAGCAGGTCTCAGCTAGGCCATAGTGCTTGAAATCCTTCTCAGAAGAATCTTCCATTTCTCACCAGTCTTAAAGTGATTCTGAGATATCTTATTGTGGTCTTATTCTTTATTGGATTGTTACATCTCAAGCATTCTTAAGCAAACAATTAACGTATGAGTTGTTCAACAGTCCTTCCTTAGAGTAGCTCACAGTCAAAGGTGGGATGCAGTGTCATAGTTACAGATAAATAAAAAGTATACGTAACAAAAACTATGACCCTTTTAAAAAATTATAAGAGAATTTAGAGTTATTTCCAATTTTTTTTTAAACCCACAAAACTACAGGGACAGGAATGACTGCCAAAGTGTTGTTTCTTCACAGATACACCAATTCTGTTCCAGGGTCTCCTTGCTGGCATGTGGGCAGGCTCATTTACTGGTAAATGATTTACTGGTGTAAATCTCTTCCCAGGCTCAGCAGGAGTTGATGAAGCAGCTCTCCATCCTTCCTCGTGACAACTATAGTCTCCTGAGCTACATCTGCAGGTGAGAGGCCCCTGGTATCAACTCTACAGTTTTCAACCCCATCAGAAAGAAGCTCCTAGTTAGAAGAGGAGGGACCACCTCTGTGAACACAGAGATTCTGGTCCAGCACTTTGGAAGATCAGCTGTATTCACATAGCACTGAAGTAGCTTCCTGTATAATTTCAAGGATTCTGAAAACCTGGTTGACCCAAAAAATGAACGTGCTCCTCCCTTTAGGCCTGCCTCAGCACTGCTCAGAGTCCTGGGACATGCAAGAGAACCCAGAATCCTAGAATGATCTCCCATCTTTGTGACTCTGAGCCATAGCTTAGCTCCAGGGAGACATTCATTCTGGTTATTTTCCTTCAGCCCTTTCTGGGGACCTGCTGTGCACCACCCCTGTGGCAACTCTAGCTGTGAATTGACCCAGATCTGGCTGAGCTGGGCTGGGAACTGGGATCTTCATCCCAGACTGATCTGAATTTTGTCTTTTATTTTTAAAAAGTAATTTGTTGTAGTTCCTAGATAATAAAAGTCATACTTGCTTGACTTGGAAACCAGGAAGATACAGCAAACGGTAAACGAGAAATAAAAAGGACCCGCAATGCAATCCCTTCACCAGCAATAAGTACTGTTAAAACACTCAGGCATTTTCCCTTCTGGGTGTTTTCTCTCCATGACAGATCTTTTCACGTCTTAATATAAATATAGGGGAATAATATTTTATTCTAAATCAAAATTACATAAAGGATTGTATCCTGCTTTTTTGGTTTAATGTTTTATTATGAGCATTTCTCTATGTCATAAAATTGGATTATGAATAACTTCATAATATTTCATAATGTTTCATCATTTGGACACATCACCATTTATTTAATAATTGCTCTGTATTTGAAATTGTGTTGCTTCATTCTATCCATTTTTAAATGGTTTTAGAGAGTGTATTTATAAATTCCCTATTTTTACAGTGAATCTGAGAGCTTTGTGCCTCAAAAGGGGTAGAATTTTAGCAAAAATTCAGTATTAGTTATGGAGCACCTGCTGAGAATTAGCAATGCTTGTGCTCTAATCAGAGGATGAGAACAAGGAGGCACCATGGATTCCCCGGCCCTGAAATCTTCTTACCAATAAAGTTTTCCTCTCTGGAGACTTGGGTGGGATGGGTGCTGAGAGCTGGGAGATAAGCCTATCAGGGCAAGACATGGGTATGGTCAGATACCCATTTTACCTTTTCTAGTCCACTCTGAGGTCCTGGAAGTGGATCTTGTCTCTTGCTTATGTGATTCCACCCACCTCCCACAACCCCCACCCCAGCAGCTGGGCAGGACCCTCCTGGTTTCTCTTCCTTCCTTGGTCTTGGGTCTTTCAGGATGAGGCTAAACTCTTGTGGGCAGAGCAGGCTGGTCTCATTCCTGAGACTGGGAGGAAAGCATTAGATCCATCCCTGAGTTCTCGCTGGAACCCTGTAGTGCTTCCTCCTGGCTACTTCCTGCTTTCTACCATGGGATTTCTTGGCTGCCTGCAGGTTCCTACATGAAATACAGCTGAACTGTGCTGTTAACAAGATGAGCGTGGACAACCTGGCTACTGTGATTGGTGTGAATCTCATCAGGTCGAAGGTTGAAGACCCTGCCGTGATCATGAGAGGTATGGCCGGTCCCATAGTGAAAGCAGGTACACAGGAAGTAACAATTACAACACTCCCCTTGATATTTGTGCACTGCTCTGCAGTTTGCCAAGCATTTTCAGCTGGTTATCTATCTCATCTGAATCATGCAATAGCCTTGTGAGGTAGGCAGGGCAGGAATTGTGTCTATTTTTCAGATCACAACAAAGGATAGAGGTCAAGGGTTTGCCCAGTGGTCCCACAGTACAGTAGACTGGTACAAACCAGGAAGCCAGGAACATAGCTAGCCAGTGTCTCTTAGTCTTTTATTACTTTTGCATACCCTTAGCCAGATTGAGCAAGCAGGTTTCATTTTATTTTATTTTTACTTATTTATTGAGTTGGAGCCTCACTCTGTTGCCTAGGCTGGAGTGCAGTGGTGCGACCTTAGCTCACTGTAACCTCTGCCTCCTGGGTTCAAGTGATTCTCCTGCCTCAGCCTCTCGAGTAGCTGGGACTACAGGCATATACCCCTACACCCAGATTTTTGTAATTTTAGTAGAGACAGAGTTTCACCATGTTGGCCAGGCTGGTCTCAAGCTACTGACCTCAAGTGATCTTCCCGCCTTGGCCTCCCAAAGTGCTGAGATTAAAGGTGTGAGCCACCGTGCCCAGCCAGGTTTCATTTTATGAGCCAGCCCACAAAAAGGCTGCTTATAAAGCTGTGCTGTGCAGGCTTCTGAAGCTGTGTCCTGACACAGAGTACTGATATCTGCCATGGGCGTGGGGGTAGAAAGCCTGGTACATATTTGCTGTGTGTCTGATAAGAAACCATAGATCATATTGAGGACCACATCAGGAGAGAAGGATGTCTTTATTTTCTCTGCTGTTTTATTGCCTACTTTCCTGATCAAAAACTAATCCAGGGGACTGTTGGCTCCCTCTGAAACAGCTCCCTCTTTCATTCTACTCCCATGTCCTTCTATTCCATCCCTTTCAACATAATCTCCAACTCCAAGCAATTAAAAAGGGTCTTTTGAGAAGAAAAATGAGGCCCTTCTGGGCCGTGTAGTTTTAGAACCTAGTTTGGAGACATCCGCAGGTGGGGATCCTTGAGGACTGACTACCTGCCTCCTACACTACACTATAGTTCTCTTTCTTCTTTCTTTCAGGGACTCCTCAGATCCAAAGAGTGATGACTATGATGATCAGAGACCATGAAGTCCTCTTCCCCAAGTCCAAGGATATACCCCTATCACCCCCTGCCCAGAAAAACGACCCCAAGAAAGCTCCAGTGGCCCGAAGCTCTGTGGGCTGGGATGCCACTGAAGACCTCCGAATTTCTAGGACAGACAGCTTCAGTAGCATGGTAAGTCACAGAGAACCTTTCTGCTTCCATTGGGTTCTTCCTTTAGTCCAGGCCGTCCCACGTAAGGTCTGCTCTGGGATAGCAATTTGGGGAGTTTTAGGTCATGCAGTGTCAGTGGGCACAGCTGGTATAGACTCATCTGAACACACCTTGAAAGCCTGGCCTCTTTCCAAATCTAGTTTCTACTGGCATCTTTGAGGGGGGTGAGTGACAAGTGTGCCAATCGCCCAGTGACTGAGCAATGAGGGTCCTCACCGAAGCCCACTCTAAAAGAGAGACTCAAATACAGTCCAGAGAAGTTCAATGGGAAAAAATGTATACCACATTGTAAATGTTTTGGTGGGAATTGTTGAAAATTCCGGGTGAATGTCCAGAGAAAACTGGTTTCCTGCTAACCCATGAAACGTGATTCCTGTCTCAGAGTATGTGATGTGTTTGTGTAATATTTCTCATTCCTCGATAAGCCGTCTCAGCCATGTCAGCCCCCACGTTTGTGCTGAAGGGTTGAAACTCACGTTCCCAATGTCCAAAAGCTCTGCTGACTCTGAAATGTAGACTATGTGAGGGCAATAATTTACAAAGGTCAAATATTTTTATATATTTATAGGAACAAATAGTTTTACAAAGAACATATGAACTTTATATAGTAGCTTGATCTTTATGTGTGACCAACAAATGGATTTCAGATTTCTAGTTGACCAGATGATTCAAGTTACCTACAGTACTGTTAACCCTGAAGATTTTTTTAAAAGGCAGGTAGTGGGTGGTAGTTGTGATTTTTCTTAGGATAGGTGTTTCTGGATGCAGTGCATTCTACTAACACTCTAAAACTAAAATAAGATTTAAAAACGCTCATACTTCATGTAACAAGATCATCCCACAGTCCGTGAGAATAGCTATTATTGTACTCATTTAATAGATTTGTGCCATTTCTTGATTTCTGTGGGTAGGCACTATGCTGGGAAATTTACACCACTCACCTCTAGAGTCCTCATGTTACATAACATTGTAAGGCAGAATTTGTCATTCCTATTGTGTTATTGAGGAGCAGAAACTCAGAGAGGTTGAGCAGCTGGCCTAATGTAGTAGCACTAGCTTGTTATAGAGGAGGACTCAGATCCAGTTCTCCCTTCAGGACCCAGGTGCCTCTAACTCCGGGTGGGGTTTCTGAAGCAAGTGATTGGCTACAAAGGTAAAGGGAGGGCTTGAACCCGATTGTCTGATTTTATGTTTAGGTCTCACTTGATCTTAGCCAAAAGGCCAAAAAGTGATTGATTTTATGTTTAGGTCTCATATTCTGTCTCCTTTTTCTTTATAATTTCATTAAAAAATATATCATGTATGCATATAGTTCAAGTAATCAAAAAGATAGGAAAAGGTATACATTGAGAAGTTCTGCTCCCTCCCACCCATCCCATCCCTCTCTGCCTTAGTTTCTTATTTATCCTTCCAATGTTCCTTCATGAAAATATAAGAAGACATGAGTGTAAATTATTTACCTCCTTTTTTACACAAAATGTATTATAATTCTCTCTGTCTCTATAGTCACACACATACACATACAGTCATACACACACTCTTACACACAACTCTGTATCTTGCATTTTTGTACTTAGCAGTATATCCTGGAGACTTTTTCATGTCAATACATAGACAGCTACCTCATATGACCTCATGTTTTGGGAGGTGTATAGTGTCCCATTCTGTAGATGTACCAGTCCCTATAGATGAACAGACTGTTTTCCGTTCTTTTCTTTGTCTTTTTTTTTTTTCTTTTTTTTTTGAGACAGGGTCTCACTTTACTGCCTAAGCTGGAGTGCAGTGGTATGATCACAGTTTACTGCATCTTTGACCTCCTGCTGAGGCGATCCTTCGGCCTTAGCTTCCCAAGTAGCTGGGACTACAGTTGCATACTACCATGCTGGGCTAATTTTTTTTGCATATTTTTTTGTAGAGACAAGATTTCACCATGTTGCCCAGACTGGCCTCAAACTCCTGAGCTCAAGCGATCCACCCTCCTCAGCCTCCCAAAGTGCTGGGATTACAGGCGTCAGCCACTGCACCCAGCCTTTGAGTTCTTCATACTACAAACAAAGCTATAATAAATAACCTTGGGACCTCCTTTTGTACTCAGGCAGATGTATTTCTCAAATAAATTTTCAGAAGTGGGCTTGATGGGTCAGAAAGTAAATAGATTTGATTACGTGATTTTGAAACAAATTATTGGAGTTTGTGTCTTTTTACACTTCCGGAAGCAATGCATGAAAGAGCTGTTTTCCTACGGTTTCACCAACAGAGTGTGTTGTCAAATTTTGGGGGCTTGCTTGTCTAATAAGTGAAAACTGGCATTTCAGTAATTTTAATGTGAGTTTCTCTTATTATTAGAGAGGCTGAACATCTTTTCTTATGTACGAGGACTAGCTTCATTTTTTCCTCTGTGAGCTGCCTGATCCTGCCCTTTGCCCATAATTATATTGCTTGTTGATCTCTTTCGTCACAATGTTTATGAAGTTTATCTGTTAAGGATAATATGTCTGATATGCATAGCAAATACTTTTTGCCATTTTTTTTTTTTTTTTTTGATTTGGTATGTGGTGATCTGTTACTCTTTTGATTTTTGTTCTTTTTAATTTTTTAGGTCATGGAAATCAAAAGGTCAAATTTATCAAACTTTTATGGCTTCTGGGTTTTCAGTCATAGTTACAGAGACCACCCATTCTAAGATTACATAAGGATCCTACTTTAGGACTCTTTAACCACAAACAAACACTTGATTTTGGTGAGCACTTCGTCTCTAGAACATGGTTCCCTAGTGCAATATCCTTTTGGAAAAAAATGCCAGTGCAGATAATCAATTGATGTGATACATTAAGAATTTCATAGGTATGCTCCCAGGAAACATTTGTTTTGGGGTCTCTAATCCTTACCTTGGGAGCGTGACACACAGCGGTGAAAACCCCATGTGACATCTGTGTCTGTTTCTTTTCTAGACAAGCGACTCTGATACAACCAGCCCCACCGGACAGCAGCCGAGCGATGGATTTCCGGAGGACAGCAGCAAAGTACCCAGGGAGAAGCCAGGAGATTGGAAGATGCAGCCTCGTAAAAGGACTCAAACACTCCCTAACCGGAAATGTTTCTTGACATCAGCTTTTCAAGGTGCCAACAGCAGCAAAATGGAGATCTTTAAAAATGAATTCTGGTCGCCTTCCTCAGAGGCTAAGGCAGGGGAAGGGCACAGGAGAACGATGTCTCAAGACTTGCGCCAACTTTCTGACTCCCAGCGGACTTCCACCTACGATAACGTCCCTTCCCTGCCAGGGTCCCCTCGGGAGGAAGCCAGTGCACTCTCTTCCCAAGCCTGTGACTCCAAGGGAGATACTCTTGCCAGTCCGAACTCTGAAACTGGGCCTGGAAAAAAGAACTCTGGAGAAGAGGAACTTGATTCTTTGCAGAGGACGGTCCAAGAGCTACGAAAGGAAATAGAAACACAGAAGCAAATGTATGAGGAACAGATTAAAAAGTAAGTCAGACAGAGGGGCACTGAGAGGCACTTGGCTTCCATCTTTAGAGATAAGAGGGATTGTTCCCACCCGCCAGAGAAATCACATCATGAAGCTTCAGTTTGGGGAAGACAGTAATCTATAGCAGGTCTAGGAAGGAAAGATTGAAGGGAACAATGAGATGACTAAATTGGTGAACACTCTAAACTTTAGACTAGATTTAGGAAATGTAAATATCTAGCTTAAGTAGCTTGATCAATAATTTCCAAACAGTGGTTCTTTAAGAATCAACATGCTTTAATTAATTTAAAGGAAATTATTTTTTTTTATGTTAAGGTCATTCATTGATTCTGCAAATATTCCTCGAGCCCCTCCTCTGTGCCAGGCACATTCTAGTTGTTAGGGTATAGCACTGAACAAAAGAGACAAAAGTCCCTGCACTTACAGAACTTCTTCTAGTGGGGACAGATGGACAATACAAATATATAATAAAATATATGTTATATCAGCTGATGGCAAGTGCTGTGGAGAAAAATAAAGTGGGTCAGGAGGTTGGAAAGTTCAAGGAACGGGTTCCAATGTAAAATAGGGGGATCAGGGAAGGCCTCCCTGAGAAGGCAGCAGGTGAGTAAAGGCCTGAAGGAGATGAGGAGCAAGTCAGGTGCATAGATGGGAGATGACTATGGCCGGTGCTGAAGCTGTGAGAAAGGATCAGGCCCCCATGGTCCCACCCAGAAAGAATGGAAGCTGCCTGAGGCCAGGGAGAGTGATTAGCAGATGAGGGTGGAGAAGTACAGGAGGCCAGGACACAGTAGGGATTTGTCAGCCATTGGAAAGCCTGAGTAAGACAGAAGCTTCTGGGTGGTTTCAACCTGGTTTATGCTTCATTGGCTCACTGGCTTCCCATTGAGCACCGGCTGCAGGGGGCAATCAGAGGTGGGAGGCCAGTTAGGCAGCTATTGCCTCTGTCACATGCAAATTCCCAAGATCTGTGCACACAATTTGTTCTCTTGGGTAAGTAGAGTATTTTCTTGAAATATTTTTCACACTACTGATTGGCCAGCAAATTTGTTTTCAGGAGAGAAAACCTTGATCCACCTGTGCCCATATCAGCACTAGTCATGAGGCAGTGAAATGTGAATTCGTGGGCTCTTAGATTTATGGCTACGTCTTAGTCCATGCAGACTCGGGTATCTGAAGGGAAGGCTTCTGTGAGCCCTCATTCATTGTTCCACACAGAGAGCTGCCATCCAAAAGCAAAATGTAGCTTGTTTATCTAAGAACCTGAAACCAACCATTTGTAGAATTAAAGACTTCTGTGACATCTTGGCAGTGATCAAAGCAGTCCCATAGAAAACTCATGCTGCACTCACACATGAGTATCTTCAACAGGGTAGGAAAAGAACTGGCTGCCACAGAGGTGGCTGCTCCTTCTGAATGGAACAGAGTCCTCTGAATCCACCAGTCGAGGAAGCCTCCCATCCCAGGCTCCTGAGCCCACACAGATTCCACCTCCCACTGGAACCCATGGTCGGGATCTAGCACAGTGCCTTACTTGGAATTTCTTCCAGAACCAGAGGGGTACAGAGAACTTGGAGAAGAAAAGTAGATTTGTAATGAGAGGGTCAGAAGGAATGAGACCAATTTAGCTTTAAGAAGAGATAGGCAGGGGTAGGCAAAGTTCTGAAGATGGATTGTTACCCACAGAATAGACCAAAGCCCTTGAAGGTAGAACCCAAGTTTTGGGCTCACATGGGAGCTCGAGTCTCCCTTGTGCAAATGGGCAGGCCATTTGGGGAGAAGGGAGGCACATTCTACAGAATGAAATTCTGAAACAAATTTCCAGTCACACAATCAGCATATGTACACTCATTGCTAAGAGTTAATTCAGCACAGCCTGGCAGGGGGCCACTACATTAGGGTTTTGGCCAGTAATGATGAAAATCCTGGCAATTCAGGAATCCCACAGATTTTTCACCTAGCGTGGGATTCAGAAGAGAGGATGAGACTGCCAGGATCATGGCTCCCCAAAGGGCAGTTCCCTCTGTTTCTCCAAATCTTGGTCCCCAGGAGATCCTTAATAAGAGAGGGTGCTGGTCTGTGCTCTCCATTGACATAGGATGAGGAGGCACTCATGAAAAAGAGGTGTGAGAAATCTGAAATATGGATTCCAGGATTGATACAAGGTGCTATGGGAGTGAATATGTAGATCTATTAGAGCTGGTCTCTTCTGTCAAAAACTTTGTTATCGGGTTGAAGATACAAAACAAAATGACATGAAAAAAAACACAATAGATGTCACAAGATGGTGTTAAATGACAAAGGAGGGGCTCAGAAGTGCTCTGGGGATTCAGGTTTCCTGGGACATCTTCATCATCAGGACATAGCTGAGAGGTTGGATAAGGGTCTTGTGATTTGAAAAGTAAAATGAACAGCAGGTTGTGAGCAAGGGGGAAGGAAGAGCCTAGAACGAATTGCCATATTCTTTCACTCTTTTCTTTCCTTCCCTGTAGCCTTGAGAAGGAGAATTATGACGTTTGGGCTAAGGTGGTGAGGCTCAATGAAGAACTGGAGAAGGAAAAGAAGAAGTTTGCAGCCCTAGAGATCAGCCTCCGCAACATGGAGCGCTCCCGGGAGGATGTCGAGAAGAGGAACAAGGCCTTGGAAGAAGAAGTCAAGGAATTTGTCAAATCCATGAAGGAACCCAAGACCGAGGCTTAAGGATCCCAGGAGTATACTGCAAGGACAGCCCGAGAGGGGCCTAACTCGACCCCTTTCTCGGTGCTACCTGATGACGGGGATACAAAATTACTCTCTGAGAGGGAAAGGATATTTTGAGGGAAACATTAAACTTCCCCATAAATAAATGAATAGAGTTTGCAGGAAGGTGAGGGTGAACAGAGACATGTGTGGACATCTCTGACCGTCCATCGCTGTATTCAAATGGATTTTGTTATTCCACTCCGGTCTCAGGCATGACCATGTCCAACGAAGACATTCAAGGCAGCACATCTCAGGACCCAGGCAATAGACTGGCCCCAACACAGGCTGGGCTGAGGTGTGATTAATTTTTTGTTTTTTGTGTGGAACAGCTCACCTTGTCAGACAGCCTCAGGGCATCTCTGAGACACAGGGGCAGAAAATGACATTCATCTTTTGAGTCCTCATCCATGGAGTGCTGTGCTTGGGGGGCTGCATCTGCTGAGGTGAGAACCCCATTTTTCCACCCCACCATGATGCCCGTTCTCCAGGTCTTCTCCAACTTATTATTAGGCTAAACCAGAACAAGCAACAAACTGTATTTATACAAGCAAAATTGATGAGAAAATTATATTCAAATAAAGCAAAAATTAAAAAGCAAGGCTATTGCTAATCCATACAGCACCTTTGTGAGAATTAGCAAAAGACACTCCTCCCTTGGGGCAGATGGCTTGCTGAGCAGGGCATGGGCTGAATTTCAGTCCTGACTTGCCTTTCAGGGACAGGTGTCTCTATACTTCCTGAGTCCCCATTTCTTCTGTGTTTCACACAATTGCTGTGGGGATTACATGGGAAGATACAATCTAGTCCCTACTTGCTTTTTAATTGTGGATGGAGGGCCTGGGAACAAAGGCTTCCTACTATGATATGATTTGTTGTGGGTTTGGACATTAATTGTCATGATAATAGTTTCTTTTTTCCTGTTTCACCAAAAGGCAAATGATTTTACCCTTCAAAGGGACAACAGGCACTGGATGATAGGTGGGAGAGGGGCTTTCCTAGTGGACAGTTGATTCTTCCCCTTCTATGTCAAGCCAGCCTGGCAGAGGCCCTGGTCAGGCCCTGGACCTCTAGGTAGGTTTGTTGAGTCCTTTTTTGTTGTTACCATTCTAATTAGATGGTCTCTTTTGACTGGGTACTTCATCAACAGAAAATGTTTGAGCATATACCCCCCCAATATATTTATTTATAAATTATATACATGTACTACTATAGTACTCCATAATGTATATTATAAAACACACAGGACAGGAATTGAATAATGAGATAAAAACAAAGATCAATAGATATTCCCAAGTGTGCTTTCAGCTCTGGAGACCCCTGACCCAGTTGCCCAGCAGGTATTACCTGTACCAAATTTACATCTTTCATCCCATTGCTCCCATAAATGTGCTTGAACTCTTGAAGCCCCATGGCTTAATTAGTGGTTTGGAATCTATGGTTGCCTCAGTGAGAGTTTAGCCTTCCCCAGCACGTGGGCCTCCTCTGTCATTCCTTTTTCTCTCTGTCTCCTTCATTCTGGTTAGTCCTCCCTTCCTATGGCCATGACTTATTACCCACAGAGTGAAAGTACAGACAGGAGCATCAGTGTTTTTTGGTCCCACTACTCAAGGCCTGCTCCACCAACGCCAGCCCCTTTGAGGACCAGATTGATGGAGGAGGGGACGACTCTTACAGCATTCCCATCTAGGCTTGCTTGCAGAAGATTGAGGGGAAATTCATCTACAACATTCATAAGAAAAGCAATAAAGTGTTGGGATTCCTGAGCTGTAGGTGTTTTTAAATTACAGAATAGCAAACATGGAAACACTTACTGACCACCTGGTTGACGTTAGTGAGTGCCTGCATTTCTGCCAGGCACATATCCTTGTGTTCTCCCACAGATTCCTCACACTGACTCTTCGGGAACTAAAACAGAGTTGGATATGGAAGTGGCTGCTGTCACAATTTCCAAAGGAAATGTTTGTCTGAAGGTACAAAGAGGAGGCTCTCAAGTCTGTTTTGAGGCCCATGTCATTGGACCTTGCTGGGTCTGGAAGCCAGAGTTCATGCTGAGTGGAAGTGCCACGTTTGAATTCCAACTACCTCCTGATCTGGCAATGTCTCTCATTCTATTTTTTTCCACCAGTATTATGAGGCGACAAAGCAGATGTTGGCCTCAGAAGCACCAGACAGCCTGCAAGTGTCAATCCTTTTTCACAATCAAGAGCAGAGTCTGGCTCGCTTCAGTTGCCACTATTTGCTCCTGTGCCACCTTGCATACAAAGAGAAGACGAGAAACGGGGTTTTTTAGGACCCTGGGACCTTATGAGTGCAAGGGTCATGCAAACCCCTTCATCCTGCTGGAAAAGGCTGGGAGGAGGGAACCCCTGAGGGCCAGAAAAGAAGATCTGGAGTCTGATGGCACTGTTTTAATGCCCTCAAAAGGCATGCATGTGATTGCATGACCAGGTAGCTCCAGGCCTCACCTGGACCAAAGGGCCAGGTTCTAGAAGGCAATACCTGGAGACTGACCTGTGTCGGGTGTGCTGTTGGACTCTGCAGCAACTACCTGTACTTTCAGAGCCCTTCCATGGAAAGGACTCCATCAAATCTGCCTTTTTCCCAGCCACACCCTCACCTCTATGTTACTCGCTCTCCTCTTTGCTCATGGGCTGAGAACCTAGAAAGGTCTTCAGTGTGCATTTGAAAA
Source organism: Rhinopithecus bieti (assembly GCF_001698545.2). Lineage (NCBI taxonomy): Eukaryota > Metazoa > Chordata > Mammalia > Primates > Cercopithecidae > Rhinopithecus > Rhinopithecus bieti. Next base: position 1,603,467 of record NW_016815814.1, on the reverse strand, counting down.
CCCCTTGCCCTCTTCCCTCCCAAACTCCTTTTCTGTCAGAGCCTCAAGCTTGTCCCTTATCAGGGTACTCTTAAGTTTGGGGCAGATGTGATGCTTTTCCAGTAAGTCTGCACACTGGATAGGACAATTTGTACTAGGCTATTGACTGGGATGATTCCCCTTCCAGTGGATTCTGGTCAGAGCCTGCAGTCTGGAGAGACCATGTGTGGCACTCTTAGTGCAGAGACAGCTGCATAGGATGTAAACTAGAAACATTTTGTTGTTGCTGTTTTGACCAACTTCCTAAAACTGCTCAAAGGCCTGTCCCCTCAGAAAAGCACGAAGCAGGAGACTCCCACGCTGCCCAAGGCCGCTGAGAGGAGGAGGCCAGAGAACACAGTGGCACAGCAACAGCTGGCTGGATTCCACAGGCTCTGGACCAGAAGATACGTGTACACGAACGCCGTGTAAACTTCCACATTCCACCACTTCCTTTCCAGATAGCAACAGTGGTCAGGTCACGTGCTTGCCGGAGAGCACAAAAAACACTTGGAGGCTGCTTCTGCAATTAAAATAGGTTGCATTTACAAGAATTACACAAAACCTTTCATCCTGCCAGAGAAGGCTGGGAGGGAGGACCTGAGGGTGGAGCTCCAGCTGCCACTCACAAGCTCAGGCTGGCGTCTGGCCGGCAGTGGCGGAGAAGCTGAAGCCAGGGGGCTTGTGGCTCAGACGATGTCCCAGGGCAACTGGGAATAAGCAGAGAATATCAACACAGCTGTGTAACTGTAGCTTGTTTTTCTTCTGATGTTGGAAACTCTCTTAGAATCACAGTATAATAACTGGAAAACGCTCCAATTGTATTTAATTCAACCTGTTTATTCAATGGACAGGGGAACCGAGGGCCAGAAACATAAATGGCCAGTGCTCACACAGAAATTAGGAAGAGGATTGAAGGAGGTGATTTTGGAGGGCTCCTCTAACCCATGATTCAGTGATTCTTGTGATTCTTGCTTTCTCTCCTAGGGCTCTTTCCCCTAAACTGCAACCATGGTGGGAACCCCATTGAACATCCTTTGCTGAGTACTTCCAGAATATAGAACTCTCCTCAGCTCGTGATCACAACCAAGACCCGTCTAACATAATGCCAGTTTTTCACCTACTGTGTATTCCCAATACTAGTGTAAAACACTGGTTCTCAGTCTTGGTGGCACAAGATAATTCCCTTAGGAACTTTAAACAAATTCTGATGCTCGGATCTTACATCATATCGATTGAATCAGAATCTTTGGGGATGGGGCCTAAGAATTGGTACTGAAAAGAAAAATTTCCATTTGATTCCCATATGCAATCAGGATGGTTAAATAATTTTAAAACTGCTAAGTTTGGCTTTAGTCATGACTAATGATACTATTAATTCTACCTGTTCCCCTTTCCCATCTCCAGTTAACCAGCTACATTCTCTGATTTACAGGCTGATTTTTCACATGTTTCTTCATCTAGAATAAGACACGATTAAAGATACAGAATGGATTTATGTTATGTATCCATTTTGCAGATGGTGAAAAGTGAGCCCAAAGATGTTTTTAAAAAATCAGTGTAATGGTAGCTTAGTATGAACAAATCCAAGGATTTTGAGAATTCCTAAATATATGGGGACACTGTTTACTTGCTTTAAGGGTTGACTCTATACACAGGCAAAGAAGACAAGAGCTTGAGGGCCTGATTTAAAGAGTCCTGAGAAAAGCTCTAATGAAAATCATCTCCCTTTCAGACTCATGTTAGATTGAGAAATCCCTACCAGTAGCCTTTGGAATATTAACCACAAATGTGATATTTCTGGGAGACTCCATGAAGCTTCCATTAATCGTTAGTATCATCCTTATATTAGTTATCTGATTCCTAGCAGAAAGCTGTGTAAGGAAGCAATGAGAGCCTGGCCAGATAAGTTGTGCTGTGGGTGGAAGAACAGATCAAGAGTATGGATGTCGGCCAGGTGCGGTGGCTCACACCTGTAATCCCGGCACTTTGGGACGCCAAGGCAGGCGGATCACGAGGTCAGGAGTTTGAGGCCAGTCTGGCCAATATAATGAAACCCTGTCTCTACTAAAAATACAAAAACTTAGCCGAGTGTGGTGTTGTGTGCCTGTAATCCCAGTTACTCGGGAGGCTGAGGCAGGAGAATCTCGTGAACCTAGGAGCCGGAGGTTGCAGTGAGCCAAGATCTCGCCATCGCACTCCAGCCTGGGCCACAGTGCGACACTCCATCTCAAAAAAAAAAACAAAAAAAAAAACCCAGTATGGATGTCACCTAAGAGTAATGCAGTGTGGGGCCCTGGTCGCCTGAGATGGGGCAGGTGCAAAATCAGGCCTTAAAAGAGAAAGGGGACTCATTCTCAGGGTGGACAGGGAAATGGTCTGCCCCCCCCCCCACACACACCTAATATCTGCTCAAAATTGGCACTTGTCCTCCTTCCTTCTCTCTGTTCTCCCTTTTATTGATGTCCTCTCAGTTCTGCTGAGGCCAGCCCATGCTAAACAGCACCCTGGGTCTTGGGTCCTTGTTCAGCATCAGTAGCAATATCATGACAATAACTGCCAATAATAAGCAACAAATACCGTTTTAATACTTTCTGGTGAGCACTGTACCCATGTCATTTCCTTTAAATCTCAAATCAACTCTTTTCTGATTGCAATCAAACCTCTTTTATTGAGGTCTCAATGTGGCATAGCTAGGAACTGAAGCATATGTACAATCTACACAAGGCTATATTATCCTCGCCCTCACACAGGGAGGAAGTACAACATAGAAAATGAACCCTTGGCAGAGAGGCACTAAAGCAAAATTTGCAAAGAATTTTTCTTTAAAAGAGAGAAGGCCGGCAGGGGTTCTGGAAAGAACCACTAACTGCCTTGTCTGATTCAGCATCGAGATGGAAAAATATCTAGAGGCTGTTGCCTTCCCCACTGCCCAAGTCAAATCCACCTGCTTGCTCTGAGGCTGTCTGGGAGGCCACACATCACCAATCCCTTTCCTGGAGCCAATTCTGGGTCCCATGTCATTAGCTCTGCCCTCGAAAGAACTCTGGGAATGGGGTTGCCTTGGAGTCCCTGGTTCCGTGTGGCTAAGGAGTGAGCCTCTCATATCTCCATGCTGAATTTCCTCACTCATTCGCAACCCTCCTTTCCATTTCAAGAAATCTTTTCTGTTCCCACAAGCCTGGGAGGGCCCTTGAGTGGGGCATGTTGGGTAAGTTTCAAGGAGTACTGCCGGTGAGACCTTCCAGAAGCTCTGTGTGAATGGGCTGGTGGTGGTGGGAGGAAACAGGGTCACGCATTCCCCATCCCTTCCGCCTCGTAAGATGTGTCATCAGTTAAATATAGGCTCTGGCCCTGTGGTCATTTAAAGGCTAAAACAACCCGTCCTGACTGGGGGCTCACAGCTACTGAGAGGAGGGCACTGGGATGTCTTCAGCCCATTTCACATGGTCTGTTTCCAAAACACTCCTGGTGGGTCAGTGAGCAGAGGAAGTGTTACCATGTGACCACTTCAGAAGCAACACCCACCTAATGATGCACAAACACGGATTTGCCCTCTGTTTTTCACATTTGATCACTGCTGACACTTTGGCGAGGATACAAAACCCTATTTCTTTTAGAAGTCGCTCCTTCCCTGGATGTGAAAGAGGGCAGTGGTTTCCCTGTCAGTCCTCTTTTAAGGAAAGATCTGGGTGAGAACATAACCCAGCTCAGCTGGTCTGGGGCTGGACACAGACACAACTGTGAGAACTTGAACTGACTCACCAGGAAGCAGGTGGCTGGGACTAGGTACTGTGTCTATTTCTATTCAGTGCTAGATACTGCCTTTAATGAAAAACTAGCCCCAATCAGAAAAAGCCAAAACCACACTTCGCGATACTAAGTTGACTCACCTGTTGAAATGCTTTTTATTAAGCAAAACTAATATTCTCAGAATTCCAGCTTTCACTTTCAAGTTTCTTATGTGGGATTTCTTAGTATCAGGCCCAATGATGTGTACATCAATGGTTTGGTTTGCTGTTTATGCTACTTATTTACCCAAGAAGTCACTCTGGTGTGTTCCCATGGCTCTTCTGAAAGTATTAGAATACAACTCCCAAAGAATGTGAGTGCTATTGGAGAAATAAAATACATGGAAATCATATGGCATCCAGCAGTTGCTATGCCTATCTTGAGATAGTTGATCCCTAGATAATCTTGGTAGTGTGTTGCCAATGATGTCTTTACTTTGTACACCTAGACTGCACTCAAGGTGTAGCAAAATGTTGCAACACTGATTCTTCCTCCTGCAGTTAATGGCATTTTAGAAGAGTTATGCTTGACTAAAGCCATGTTTTTTAAAAATGCAAATATTGAGTGCTTTCAATTCCCTAAGCATGGTGTTTTCTGCTTTACCTGCAATGTCTTAATTAATTTTCACAGAAAACTATGATGTAGCAGCTAGTATCATCCCCATTTTACAGATGAGAAAACCGAGGTTTAGAGAGGTTAAGTAATCTGCTCAGGCTCACAGTTCATATCCTATTTCTAAGAGACATTTTTTTGCATTCCAATACTTTTGAAATTCAGTATATATTTTAGACTTGATTGGTGCATTTAAAATGGAACATCTTACAAATTGATGGCTACTTAGAACTGAAAAAATATAAGTGACAGAGGCAAGCATCAAAACCACATCTATCTGATTCTAGTACTGGATCATCCAACCACAGTGACTTGAGTGTCAAAGGAAACACTCAACCTGTGCCTAAGTAATGACCATAAAAATAATAACTAGTCCACATTCACATTGAGGATTATGACTCATATTCTTCCTACCTATTTGATACTACTTACTCTATTAGAAAAATCGACTGGTTTGGTTGGTTCCGTTAGATTGATCTATTCATTCTTTGTAGAGTATCATCAGTTAAATCTTCTAACCTCTGGGCCACCCCACCCAGTATGAGCCATAAGATATGGCTCATATTCTTCCTACCTATTTGATCCTATTTACTCTATTAGAAAAATTGACTGGTTTGGTCAGTTCAATTAGATTGATCTATTTATTCTTTGTAGAGTATCATCAGTTGAACCTTTTTGGCTGAGAAATCTTCAGGCTTTTCATTTCTATAGTGAGAGTTGTTTCAAAACACATTTACATAGTGAAGAGCCCAGGCATGGGTACAGTAACAGGCAGGAGGGTCTGAAGCTCCCTGAAGTTTGAGTGCACAGTGCCATGGCTCCTGCCATCCTTCCAAGGAGAGAGCAGTCACGTCAGTTGCCTTTGGTTCTTGTCTGACTGGGGAGAGATGCTCCATATGTGGTTTTGGTAATGACAGCACGTCTCTAACTCGAGATTAGGTTTCTGTCCTCTGAAGATCTCAATGTAATTCATTACAGAAGTGCTTCCCAAAGCTTCTCCTTGGAAGGCTTTTCTTTACAAGATATACTCTTTGAACAATGGATTCCATGCTCAAATAAGTTTTTAAAACCCTCTTCCCCCTCAAAGATTCAGAAGTCAGGGCAACCACATCATATTGGGAGTCTAATTTGTAAGTCGATAAGATAAAAATCCCTTGTGGTCAAAAGTATCCTTGAAAATCGTCAGAAATTGTATATAAGTTCCCCCAATTTATAGCTTTATGTGTACACCCTGGTCACTAAGGTGTAAGTGTAGTTATAAAGTACTGTAAATGATGAAAATAAGAATATGGACCACTAGGATTGCTATTTTCTTTCCCTGGCATCCTCATTTAAATTGTTATTTTTATTTTTCATCTAGTGTATAGTTTGATTCATAGAATTTAAATGCATACATTAAATTAAAAGTAATAATTATTATAGTACTAATAATAGTAATAATCACTGACATTTATTGGGGGCTGACTATTGCCTGCCAGACTGCTCTAAGTGCTTTATTTGTATGAACTGAGTTAATCTGAGCAAAAACTTCAGGGCTACATACTATATTCCCTTTTTACAACAAAGTCACTTGCTTCTGCTTTTACTCCTGCCTTTGGCAACACAGTGACTCTGCAAACTGTCTTGTGCCCAGAGGAAATATTTTTCTGAAAGCTTCTGAGCTGGGGCAAATTTAGGGCAAAGTTAACACTTCAAAAAAATCTCCAGTAATGGAGTAAATTGCTCATCTGACAAATTGGCTTTTTGGGAAATTAGTCTGCATGCACATATTGATAGCAAAGCTCGGCCAACTTGAAATATGGAGATTTACTGGAAATCACAGTGAAATGAAGAGAGAGGCAAGAGCAGAATTGAAATTTCCACCTAGCAGCAAAAGAGAGCTATGCAGAGCATACCAGGGAAGGCAGAGGCACTTCCTGGACCACTCAACTGAAAGGCACAGCCAGCATGAGGTAGGGTGGCCCAGATGTTAGAAACCCCACAGAGAGAATCAGAGGGAAGCTGGAGGCAGAGGGAGTGCGCCATTTGGAATTCCATGGGAATGAGGGTCTCTAGGTCCCAGGTACAGTTGTAAGGCTGGGGGCAATGAGCTGCTCCTGCTGGGCATGGTGGCTCATGCCTGCAATCCCAGCACTTTGGGAGGCCAAGGCGGGCGGATCTCTTGAGGTCAGGAGTTTGAGACCAGCCAACATGGTGAAACCCTGTCTCTACTAACAATACAAAAATTAGCTGGGCGTGGTGGCACATGTCTGTAATCCCAACTACTCAGGAGGCTGAGGCAGGAGAATCACTTGAACCTGGCAGACAAAGTTTGCAGTGAACCGAGATTGTGCCACTGTACTCCAGCCTGGGCAACAGAGTGAGACTCTGTCAAAGAAAAAAGGAAAAAAAAAAAAAAAAAAGAAACAGAGCAGCTCCAGGCCAGCCTGCAGTCTCTTCTTGGAGCCTTTCACCCTGATGGTTCAGTAAAGGAAAGGGTGCCTTTTCTTCCCTGCCAAAGCGCAGTCAGCTTCCTAAGCCTGCAAGGCCACATCAGTCCAGAGTAGGCACTATTTTCAGCTCGCACCGAGGAGCCAGAGAGGCAGCTGAATGACTCTCCAACAGATGGTCTCAGTGGAGTAGAAATGGCAATGTAGCACATTGACAATGAGGAATTTTAGGTGTGCCACAGTTGTTAACGGAACCTAAGTAAAAACAGAGACAAAGGAGTTTAGGGGAGTCTTAGCTCCCCAGAGATTTCGAAGAAGCCCACCTAAAAATATCTCTTGATTAGCATATGAAACTACTATTATTGTTATTATTACTGATAGTAGAAGAGAATATATTTTTGTACATAAAGAAGTCAACATCAGAAAGATTTAGTAGTGGACAGATTCAGTAGGCTGCAAATTTATAAGGTCAGACTTCCAATTCTAAAATGACTTCCTTTGTCTACTCTAGGCGGAGGGTGGTGCTGGTTAAGTTCAAACACAGTATTACCTTGTGAGAACTGTTCCAGGTTTTTAATTGTCTACTTCCAGGTGTACTATACATCTAATAGAACTGCCACACTGCTCTCCGCCCTATAAACCTTTGCCTGCCAACAATACAAGCTCAGATACCTTCCCTGAGTGTAGTGGGTACTTACAGAATGGTCGGTCCAGGTTCCTTTAGTAGAACCTGCTACCACGTGTGCACATCTACATACACCCTTTGTCCTTGTGTTACTGTGGGAGCTGCTTTGTCAACTCAGCCTGTTCCTCGGCTGCAGATCTGTATTCTTTCCTTGGGACCCTAGGACAAATGTCATGACGACACTGTTGCAGGAGCCAGCAGTCAGCTGCTTAAGGTTGTCTCTTCTGTACACGTCTTTGTGCCATTCTTTGGCTGGCAATGTAGGTGCCAGTTAGGGTCATCCTATGAGATATCACATTCCTTGCCTGCAAACTGTGGTAGTGGGGAGGCCTGGCATGCTCACTGCACAAGACCGTCTTTAGAACAAAATAGCCTAGTATGGATGAAAGGGCTACATCAGGGGTGTCCAATGTTTTCTTCCCTGGGCCACATTGAAAAAGAAAAGTTGTCTTGAGTCAAAAATAAAATACACTAACACTAACGATAGCTGATGAGACAAAATATATGTATCATAATGTTTTAAGAAAGTTTACAAATTTGTGATGGGCCACATTCAAAGCCATCCTGGGCTATAGACAGCCCATGGGCTGCAGGTTAGACAAGGGTGGGCTACATGGTACCAGTGTTAGCATTAAGATAAGGGTATATTGCACTTCATAACCCCCAGTATAAGGATTCTCCTTAAAGCAGACTTTCTGTCCTGTTTTCCTGGTGGCACTCTGCTCTCACAGTGAGACTTGCCACTAGGAAGGGTGGAAATTCTTCCCAGCTCCTCTGAGTAGTGGAGCTCGAGGATGAGGGCTCATGCCACAGTGAGAGCCTCTGGGCCTCTGACACAGACTGAGAAAATGGTCTGTGACCACACAAAGCCACTATGGGAAGTCTCAAGCCCTTGACCCAATGTGCACATTCCGAGCTTCCGGTGCAGCAATGAGCTGACACAAATCGTGGCAGCCTGAGAACCTGGACTTTCCATTTTGCCTTTCAGGATCTATGTTCACACCAGCACTCAGTTTTGGAGGAAGCACCTGGAGGAGATGCAGAGTCCAGATGTGCGCCCTCTGCCGGAAGCTTACTGCACCAGGACGTAGGCGTGGAGTGGCCCTTAACGCATTTGGAAAGCAGTCTTCACTAAAAAAAGAACTTCCTCCAAAATGTTCTTTAACAGCCCTTTAAAAGCCATTGTTTCAAAAAAGTCCAAGGTGGTGCACGATTAATATTTTCGTTTTATGTGAAGATTCTGGAGTAGGAATTACCTGAGTTGGAAACCCAGTTCTACTCTACTGGTATCAGGTTGCATTCTGTATCATCATTAAAATTTTCAGAAAAACTCTCAACCTCAGGGGATTAGTTTTCTAGGACTGTCATAATGAAGTATCACAGATTCCGTGGCTTGAGCAATAGAAATTTATTTCCTTGTGATTCTGAGACTAGAAGTCTGAGATCAGGGTGTTAGCAGGATTGGTTTCTTCCGAGGCCTCTCTCCTTGGCTTGCAGAAGAAGTATAGTTGACCTCTGCCTGTGTGTTCACATGGTCAAATCACTATGTACATCTGAATCCCAATCTCTTCTTGTAAAGGCACCAGTCATACTGGATTGGAGCTCACTAATGAGATCATGACCACATTTTACCTTAATTGTCTCTGAAGACTCTATGTCTAAATAAAGTCACATTCTGAGGTATTGGGGGTTGGGACTTCAACATATGAATTTTTGGGTAACACAGTTCAGCCCATAACAGTAACCCTTTTCAGACTGTCACTTACTTCTCGAGTGAAAAGGCAGAACTTTCAGAATCTTTTAGAATCTCCCCTGCAGCTGAGTAAACATCGTAGTGTCTTCATAACTAGAAACCACAGGTGGTTGTTTCATTTTGCTTTAAATTTTCTATCACAGAAGATAAATAAGATCAGAACTCAAAAGTCTTGCTAACCCATGGATGTCATGAGAAAGTCTCTGGATCAGGGTCAGAAAACCTGGCTTTTCTTTGTAATTGTTAATTATGAGGTTATATATTCAGCTATTATTATTAACAACAATATTTGTATTAGTTGGGTGTGATGAGGCAGTATTTAACTTAACCTGGCAGCCCTGAATGCCTGATTCTATACTCATCCAGCTGTTACTATGATGGGTTTGCAGAGATATGCCAGACAAGCACATTCCTTATTACTGTAATTATTTTGCTTCCAATGACAGTTCAATTCTCCCAGGACCTGGACTGGACCACGAGGGGCCTAGCACAGGGGCCCATTGCACCTGGGCTCCAGGTAGATCTGCAGCACACACTCCAGGAAGGCTGAGCAGCCTCTCCTGCCCCTTCATGCTGTGCTCTCCCAGTCTCACCATTCTGATACTAAGGAAGCATCACTGAGGATGGGAAAAGAAGAGCATGCTTTTCTTAATCCTTGCTGTAGAGCTTTTCTAAGCCAACTCCAGACCTTCCCAGTCTTCCTACCCAGCTTTAAACTTCCCTCCTGCTAACTGAGGCTATGGGGGCCAACAAGGAAAAGATGTTCCTGAGGCCTGGAGACTTCCATGACTCCCTGCAAGTCTGCAGAAAATTTCCAGTGTATGGAGAAATGCCCCTGCAATGTGGAGATAGCATTTTGGGATACTTCTGGTACACCATAAGCCTGGCTGTTGATCCGGTATGTGGAAGGGAAGAAACAAATGAACAGGCAGGAAATGTTGGTGGCCCACTCCCTGCCACTAGTGGGAGCTGTAAGTTCATGCCACTCCATCAACCCAAGGATGGGATAGAATACAAGGTGGGGATGAAGCCTGGGACTAGGGGATAAGAGACTGAGGTCAAAACTCTCCCCTGCAATATTATCTTTCCAGAGTCCGGTTACTCCACACAACTAGTTTGGCAAGAGAGGCCTAGGACCTTTCCCTACCTCTTGAGCCCCAATGTGAGTTTGAAAAACAGGGCTCTAGAGATGAAGGTGGGGGCCCAAGGGACAGAGGTTCAAGAAGCCAGGAAGCATGCTTCCAGGTTGTAAGCAGCCTGGGACCTGGACAAAAGGCATCCATCCTAAAAGCCCCAGGTGGTGGACTGGGCATGGTGGCTCACACCTGTAATCCTAGCACACTGGGAGGCCGAGTTAGGTGGGTCACTTGAGGTCAGGAGTTTGAGACCAGCCTGGTCAACATGGTGAAACCCCGTCTCCACTATAAATATGAAAATTAGCTGGACATGGTGCTGGCTGCACCTGTATTCCCAGCTACTCGGGAGGCTGAGGCAGGAGAATCACTTGAACACGGGAGGTGGAGGTTGTAGTGAGCAGAGATCATCTTATTAAGACAAACATTGTTAGTTTTAATTCCACGGTTCCGTACCTACCAGTTTTCTTCTCTATCCAAGTCATTATTTTAGGAAGGATGGTGTTGAGTACAATCGTAGGTTTGCTTCTGCCAAAAGAAACACCTTCTGAGAACCAAATGAAGACAGATTCTTCTCTGAGGCCTAAGAAAAAGGCCCATCTGGCAACACCCTGGCTTAAGTTCACTGCATTTATCATAGTTTGTGATAATGAATTTATTGGTACGATTATTTTATTAATGTTGGTCTCATCCACTAACCTGTTAGACTCATGGAGAACAGACTGTGTCCGTCTGCTTCACTGCATTAGACCACATGCCTAGCAGAATTCTTAGTACACAAAAATTGACAGCCTGGTGGTTCTCAAACTATGTGTCGAGGTACCCCATACCAGGAGCCACAGCAAACTCAGAAGGGCACCAGGATATTTTACATTTTTAAGTAAAAGCACAGTGATCCTCAATATCTTGGGGACCCAGAGCAGATGACCAGTTTCAGGTAGTTTGTAACTTCAACATCAGTTCATCCACATTCCTTTCAATTGCGTCAAGGCTTTTGAAACTGGGCTTCCGGTTGTTGCCGTAATAAAATGCAAGCGTCTCACAGAAATGAATGTGAAACAGCACAGGAGGGTGGTGGTGTCCAATCTGATTCCAAGGTTTGAGAAACCAGGCAGTACCCAATAAAAACACATATCCCATTAGTAATTGTGGTTATTTACAAATGACAAAAAAGGAGTATTGTTTTTCTTCCTATTTATGTGTATTCTTTTTCAAACCGCTACTAAGTCATTGAGACAGAAATGCTTAGCAAATCGTGTGGGATTTACCTAATAAATGGCGCCGTTAGGTATTTCTTTTGGCCCAGGGGCACTGTGAAATGTTCACTGAGAAACTAAGGGCACCTCGAACTGAGGTTTGGGAGCTTCTGGCCTAGTCAATACTTGTTGATTGATTGATGGACTCAGGATCCCATGCCTTTAATTATGTCCTTGATCACTTTACCCACAAAATATTATAATTCAGAATAAACCAAAAGGCACCCTTAGAGAAAAAAATCACTGGATCTTTGCTTTTCCTCACAGAGGAGAGGAGAGCTCTACCACTGAGCTCTCTTTTTGAAGACTTATCATTTACTGTTTGTTGAACACGTAGTATTAGCCAGGCCTCAGGCTTGGCTTTTACCGCCTTTTCTCCCCACTTCAATAAGGGGTCTAAGCTTGTAGTTATTTATTTATTTTTAACACTAGAGTCAAAGGAGGTTTGCTTTAATTCTAACAACCATTCTCTTCATAACGATGATACATTTTAATAATCCATCATGATTAGTTATAATTTTAACAAATCATATCTTTATTACTATTGCTAAAGTTTAAGCTTTAACAACCTGCCAGACATTGTATAAGCAGTTTAGTTGGGCTAGTTTATTAAATGAGAGTAAAATCTTAAAGAAGTAGGTGTTACTAGATGATGACTCCTATTTCAGGAAATAAGTAAACAAGCAAATAAAGGTTTGGCAAGGTCACATGACTAGCCCTAAGTCTCACTGCTACTGGTGGGAAAAACAGGTTTTGAATTGACCGTGCTCCATGCTAATAATGCCTGCAAAATATGAGAAGCTACTTGGTTACTAGTAATTACTTGGTTACTAGACAGAAATTACTTGTTACTGATGTGAAAATTAGGGGTAGAGAAGGCTCATTACATTCTGGTGTGTTTTGTGTAGTTCAGTGTGCTACAGTTCTGAGTGAGCTGGAAGTTTCAAGAAATGCAAAGGGACAGAGAGCCAAACTTCTCTTCTGAAGAGTCAGTGGCTCTTTTTACAGAAGTGTACCCATGGGGGGAAGTTGGGCCTCTCAGATTTAGGGTACCTGTCCTAAGTAGAGATGTAATTGCTCTTGAAGAGTGATATGTGTTGAAGTGATGGGGTGGCCAAGTGAACAGTGGATCAGGCATTCTCAGTGCCCCTACCCAATTTGACCTTCTCTTCTGCAATCACCTGTACTGAAGGTACACTGAAGGTCAGATATGCAAGGAAAACTAATACAAAGAAAAAGATCTTATCTTCTCTATGTTATGGTGACAAACAATACAAGGAGACTTCTAAAAGTTCATGAAAAAATGATGTTAAAAGACAACATGGAAAACATAATCTTTATTTCTCAACATGGGCTCCATCAAGTTCAAGACACTTTTGTAAGTCATGATACCAGTCATTTAGTTAGTCCATCCCTAAAGAACTGAGGGTCCTGGGAATTTAACCATGTTGTTGCAGTCTTTTTTACATTATTAACTGAAGAAAAATGGCTACCCTTTAAAGATTTTTTTTTTAATTAGAAGATAAAAGGAAGTCAGGAAGAGCCAAATCAAGACAGCAAGATGAATGCCAAATCTCACTGAAACTCTTGCAAAATTGCCATTGTTGTATGAAAGGAATGAGCAGGAGCATTGTCCTGGTGGAGAAAGACCCTCTGGTTGAAGCTTTCTCTGGCATTTTTCTGCTAATGCTTTGGCTTTCTCAAAATACTTTCATAATAAGCAGATTTTATTACTCTCTGGCTCTTCAGAAAGTCAACAAGCAAAATGCCTTGAGCATTCCCAAAAACTGTTGCCATGACCTTTGCTCTTGAATGATCCACTTTTGCTTTGACTGGACCATTTCCACCTCTTGGTAGCCATTACTTTGGTTATGCTTTGTCTTCAGGATCATACTAATAAAGCCACGTTTCATCTACTGTTACAATTCTTCAGAGAAGTGCTTCAGGATTTTGATCCCACTTACTTAGTTTCCATGGAAATTTCTACTCTTGTCTGCAGCTGATCTGGGTGCAATGGTTTTGGCACCCATGAAAAGGAACGTTTGATGAGCTTTAATTTTCCAGTCAGAATTACATGTGCTGAACCGATTAAGATGTCTGTGGTGTTGGTTATTGTGTATGCTGTTAATCTTCTGTCCTTTTCAGTTAGGGCACAAACAAGTTGAATTCTTTCCTTGCAAATTGATGTGGATGATCTCTGCTGTGGTCTTCATCTTGAACATCATCTTGTTTCTTCTTAAAATGAGTTATCTATCTGTAAACTGCTGATTTCCTTGGGTGTTGTCCTCATAAATGTTTTGTAATGCATTAATGACTTCACTATTCTGCCACCCAAGCTTCATAAATTCAATATTAGTCTTTGCTTCTATTTTATCAGAATTCATGTTGTTCTGATAGGGGCTCTTTTCAAACTGATGTCATATCCTTCTTATTGACTCAAGCTAGATACTGTTTATACATGTTATAATAAGTTAGTATGAGTTTATTTTGGTGCAGAAAAATTTCTGAAATCCATGTATAGTTTTTTCATAATATGCATTCTCTATGAACTTTTGCAGACCCCCAGAATTTCTCTTTTTTGCATGAATTGTGGAGGGGACAGTATTTTCTGAATTTATCACCTCACCTGAATAAGTAAGTTGAGTTGATAACAAGTGATAGAGACCAGAATTCTGGGCTGGAGCTAACATCACGTGTATCCAACACTGGCTACAGGGCAGGCCCTTCTGGTCTGGCCCCTGCCTTGTTACTACCTGAATGGAATGTTCAAGAGTGCTACCAGCAATTTCAAAAGGAACAGTTTTAAAAGAGAATATGTGTTGGCTAAAGCTCATAAAGAGCCAACAGTCTCCAGAGAAGGATGTAGTCCTTGTCACAAGGAGACACTATCCCACAGGGGAAAAAAAATCCTTTTGTATGGTTTCTACCTACACATTTTGTTTTTTGCATGTATTGTATTAATAATACATGTCCTCATAAAATAACAATTTTCAACAACAAAATATAGAGATAATTAGCTTTTGGAAACATATGCAGTAAAGCAGCCCCAGGTTCAATTTTAGGTACTAGATTTTTACTATTTTGTGCCAGACATATTATTTCTTATAACAAATATTTTTAGAGCACCTAGTGAATGTCAGGTTCCATGATAGAGACAAGAAAGCAATAGTCATTGCCTTCACACAATGATTCTTCTAGAGTGGGAGACAGATATAAGAAAGCAAATAAATAAAAGACCTATAGATTGTGATTAATACTACTAAGAAATAAATAAGGAGCTTTCCTAGAGAATGAGGACAAGAGCCCTAAGAAGAATATTTTGGCAGAAGGAATGGCAGAGGCAATGTTCCTAGTAGGTATGGGGATTAAATTATTTAAAACACAGTCCTTGTAGGTAGATACTTCCAGATCAATGAAACCAGTACTGTAATAGGGGCACGTACAGGTTACTATCAGAACACAAAAAAGGACCACTCAGTACCAAATGTAGGGGGAGCTACGTGGAAAAGATGGCACTTGAGCAGTACTATGGTGAGTAGGGACTGGTCAGGAGATGATTCTGAGGAGGGAGGAAAACGGTTCAGAGCAGAGGAGGCAGCACATGCGAAGTGGAACCATCAGTAATTCAGAAGCCCATAATCAATCTGGCTAAATGGAACCAGGTCCCAGAATAGGTTAGAAAAGGTAGGATTGAAATGAAAGGTGGCAAGATTTTATACTAATTGTTCAAAGTTCACAGCTATGAAAATTGCTATTAACAATTGTATGCTCTTAGCTCCAGTTCAAACTTTTAAAAATTTGCTGCTGAGCACATTGGTGCAACTCAAGAATTGAAGAACTTGCCTATCCTTTAATAAATATCCTGCAAATTCACCTGGTGCCAGCTGTTTCTCATCTCTTTCTTTCTTTGACTCCATTGTCGTCTCTTCATTCAGTTTCACAGGGTGGCAGCTGGAAGAGTCATATAGTCGGACCAGGAATGCTGAAGTATACAGTGTAACCTAAGAAAGGTTCATCTGTTGTATTATTTCATAATAACCTATAGCTCTGGGCCCACGTGGGCCATTCTGTGTAACTTTCCTAGTGGTTGTATAGTATCAAAGACAGCGCAGATAGATGAGAACTTTTTTTTTTTTTTTAGGAGATAGATTCTTGTATTTTACTTGTGTCTTTTGAAACACTCTCAGCTGGAACTTTCCTTAGCCCCAGCCCTTTACATACCACTCTCACTGGAGTGTCAAAGTCATTTTCTCCACCCTCACCCGAGATGTTCTGTCGATTTGTATGTTTAACCTTGGTCTCCCTGCTGCTTCTCTTACATAGGTCTAGCTTCTCTTACTTTGTCCTCTCCTTGTTACTCCCCTCTATCTGGTTCTGTCTTCCTTTGCCCATCATCCAACTGTACATCACAAAAGTTTACTGCCTGGAACCTGGCGGGCAGAGACAGAACCCAGAAAGCAGGCCTTAGAATCAGGCTGTGTGTATTTCAGGTGAGACTCCCTCCCCACGGACCAGCCTTGGCAAAGTCACTGACCTTCTTCAAGTCTCAGTTTCTTCAACAAAAGGGGGCTAATGATGGTAATGACCTGATTCAGTAAAGAATGTTTGACTGCAAATAATAGGACACTGAACTAAATGTGAGCCAGGCAGTACAGATGGGCAACTCTCTCTCCTAATGAGAAATCTAAAAATAGGAGGTACAGATGCGGAAGGGCAGCTCCACAATGTCTTAGAGGCACAGGCTCTTCTCTTCTTCAGCTCTCCCTCCACCATCCTTTGTTCCTGGCTTGTCTCATGCTGGTCATGCTGGTCACCTCCTATTTCTAAGGTGACCCCCACAGCCCCAGGCCATTTGACCACTTTCAAAGTCAAGGAGTAGAGGACAAGTGCCTTCCACTTTTTGAGGCACTGTTCTTTCATCTGCAAAAAGAAGCATCCCAGAAAACTTCCCCTGACCTCCCGTTGCTCAGAACATAGCCATGTGGCCACCCCTTGCTGGACAGGCAGCTAAGGATGTGCCTTGCCTATCTGGCAAAGATGGGCAGAATACAGTGGTGCATTCAGGTCAATTATGAGCCACACCATGGGTGTGAACGAAATTGTGGTTCTCTTAGCAAAGAAGCATGAGTAAACAGGGATCTGTTTTTACCCACTTCACAATGTTGTCATGAGGATTAAATGAGGTGACATCCTTGGAACACTGCCTGGGACTTAATAAGAGCTTAGTAAGTGTTAGCTACTATTTTTTATTTTTATCTTAATTATTTTTGATTCTGCCTCATCACCCCTTGCTGTAGCAGCCTGGAGTCTTATGTGCAGCCATTTCACATTCACTCTGAAGTGTGCACACCTGTGTTGTATGCAGCACAGACAAAGGCAGCTCATGTTTATGGGTGAAGCTAAAGTGGTAGCTGAGATCCACGGGAAGGACAGGAGCCCAGAGCAAGGAAAGAGAGTTAGGAGTCTAGAATACTCTTTAACCAAATGGAGCATGGAGACCAGTGGTGACACTTGAAAGTGTTGTTAGGCAGTCTGTGGTCTGGACACTATGAAACTAGAAAGAATCTGCATCAATCTCTTGACTACATGGTTTCCCCCAAAGCAGTCCCAGAACAGGAGTGAAGAAGGCAGGAAGTAATACAAATCCAGGCTTGGAGCTTTGCCTTGTGGATGAGCTGAAAGGATAAGGAGACTTGAGAACACAAGCCAGAGAGTGGATAGACTGACGGATGGTGAATCCATGACAGATAGACGTGGGAGTGAAACTAGAAGGGGCTGATAAATTAGGATAAAAATCAAGAGACTGGTCAAGGGACCAAGTGTCTTTTTAAGTCAAATGACTGGTACAGTCAGTGAGAGTGAAGAGAGAGCCAGAAGAGGAGAAACTTGCAAAATGAGGACTGAGTAAATCTCTTCCTGTCTGCTTGTACCAAACATCACAGGTCTACCCACAGGTTTGACATATGTTTCCACAAAATTGTTCCCAAGTTTCTATTTTTCTATCAAGATTTTCAAATTCCCACATATTTCTCTATTAGACTTCTACTGATATGTTCTATCTCCCAAAGCATCCCCAGTGGAGCCAAGACCCACAGTGCTCACAAGACTTCCCTGCCTCCTCTGAGATCATGCCCAGGGTGAACATTCAATCAGGGCTGGGACAATCCTAGTGCCTTGACCTATGTTTCCCATGGTGGCTGCCACAGCCACTGCCACTTTGTCATGGTGACCCAAGGGCAACAGCTATGCTGGCCACTTACTCAGAGAAAGGGTAGATTCAGTAGGATCTTGGGTAGAGAGATGGGTAGTCCTGTGAAGAGGGCAGTCTTCTGGTGGTGACTGGCAGACCATGGCCAGCTACCATCTTCCCAGTATGGGTCTTCATCTCTGACCTTTCTCCCATCTGCATATTCATATTTCTAACTGCCGGACACATCCATTATGGGAGTGGACATCTCACACTCAGTATTTTCAAACTAGAATCCTCAGTTTTTCCCTTCAGTCATGCTCTTCTCCTTTGCAATTCTTAGGTAATATGTCGCCATTCAACCAGTCACTGCTGCCAGAAAACACAGAATCATCTGGAGTTTTCCATGCCCTCCACTCTGCTTTTGTCACATCTGTTTTCTCACCAAGATCAGGCAATTCTATTTCTGAAAATATCTCTAACCCATCCTCTGCCAACCTCAAGCATTTATATTTACTCAGACCAGTATCAGCTTCCTTGATGAACTTCCTACCCCCAATAGCTCTGACCAAGGAAACAGGACAACTCTGGAAAACAGTGACTCTGATGGAAGGAGGTGGACAAAAAACCTGAGTGACAGTGAGTGGTCACTGATCAGAAGACTCAGGGACCTGTAGCTGTTTTCGCTCCTGGAAATAAGGCAGTGAGAGATATTGTCTAGTATCTGGTATGAAGTGAGCTGCTGATACTCTGGCAGGCAGAGCACCATTGTTTGCAGACTATAGCAGGATCTACCAGGTCCCTCCAATTGCTACTGTAATAGCTGAGGAGATTAAAATCTGTTTTATTAAATGCTATTCATTGAGTACCTACCATATTTCAGGTCCTGGTCAAGACCATAGGGATATCAGGCAATGCATGAGAACAGCATGTGCTATGCCTCATGAAGGAAACTTACAGTCTATCTGGGAAGACAGATATTAATCAAGTGTGTTGAGTGTTATGAAGAAGAAAGTCAGGGTCTAGGGGAGCATATACCTGGAAGACTTAACCTAGTCTTGGGGTTCAAGGAAGGCTTCCCTGTGGAAGTGATAAGAAAGGATTATGCAAGTAGTTAAAAAAGAATGAATTATCAGCATTTGCAGTGACCCGGATGAGACTGGAGACTATTATTCTAAGTGAAGTAACTCAGGTATGGATAACAAAACATCATATGTTCTCACTGATACGTGGGAGCTAAGCTATGAGGATGTGAAGGCATAAGAATGATACAATGGACTTTGGAGGTTTGGGGGAGGAGTGGGAGGGGGATGAGGGATAAAAGTCTATGAATATAGTGCAGTGTATACTGCTTGGGTGATGGGTACACCAAAATCTCACAAATCACCACTAAAGAATTTACTCATGTAACCAAATGCCTCCTGTATCCCAATAATTTATGGAAAAATAAAATAAATAATTTAAAAAAGAAAAGATTATGCAAGTAGGGAATGCCCACAATGGATGGGAAGGGGAGGAATTGTGTTCCAGAGAGAGAAACAGAAGATGCAATTTTATTATTTGTCCAATTTCAGAATACATTGGTTCTTGGAAATGTGTAGAGAGATTTTCAAATGAGGCACATGGCCACAGTATAGCTGCTTCTTGGAGACCCCTGGTTTTAGCACCATCATGATTTTCTCAAATATATCTGCTAATATCTCTAATGGCAGAATATCCCATTGCAAGCTAAAGTCTTTGATGAAATCATCATATTTTATTTTTATCACTCATTTATTCATTCATTCAATAAATATGTATTGATTACCTACTATGCCAGGTACTGTTCTGGGAGCTAGGGAATCAGTGGTACGTGTGATATGAAAATTATCTGAGCACTGGCCTTAGTATAAAATGGAAGCTGTTAAGAACATACCTCAAATTGTGTCCTGTAACTTTTGTGTGCCTTGTATACATTGCCAATCCAGGGGAGCACATGGACCCCAATTTCAAGAACCTTAGAGTAAGTCATGGAAAGGGTTATGGTTTGGGAGTTCTCAACCTAGTTCTGCCTGAAAGTGTTTTCTGATCTCGGAAGTTCATTTAGCTTCTCTGGTTTCTGAAAATAAGAGGGTTGAACTAGATGAATTCTGAAGCCATTTCCAGTTCTACACATATATAAATTTGTACACTCACATGGTTGGAAGCGACCCTAAAGCCATCTTGCCAATTACACTATGCCCCTAAATCAGTCATTAGTAGAATCTTAAGGAAAGAGCAGCAAGTGTCAGAAACACTTAGGAAGAAAAATGAGAAACTCAGACCAAGAAGGCCCACTGGAGAGTGTTTATTCAGAGACACACAAACATACGGAAGCTTTGCCATGAGGTCACCTCCGCTTATCTCTGCACTGCTGATGGACTATACACATTTGTTGGAATTCTTCTCTCAGAGTCTGTGAGTCAGCCGGAAGCCAAGTCACAAATAGGTCCACAATTAACTCAAGAAGTAGGAGCCCTTGCTTTCTTATCTTCCTACCACCCTCATTTTTCTGGTGATGTGAAAGTGAAAATTCTTTGGAGCTCAGAAGGAGGTTCTGCAAAGGGCAGAATGCACAAATGTAAAGCAATCTTTTTTTTTTTTTTTAGGACAAGACAGAAGACATGACATTTGTGGGAACTACCACATTTAGAAGAGGCAGCACTCCTCCAGGATTCACCTCCAAACTTTTTCGAATGCTTCCTGTGGAAAAGTCTTGTCAAGGGTGGTCTTACTTTTTTAATTGGGAATTATTTTCTCGCTGGTTATTGCCAAACTAAAAATCTTGGGAATTTCATTTTGGCCTTTTACTGTGGGGCACTCATTGCCAGAGGAGAACATTTCAGACAAACCACATTTAATAATGTGTGTTCCAACCCTCCAAATTTCTGGTGTGCCAGCTCTGTTGGACTCTACTGGGCTTTGGGAAATGTCTTTACCTTCACTGGGAATGGCATCAGGAGGGCTCCCTGAGAGCTCTTTGCTGAAGCCCTGCAGGGTTGTAAAATGATGCTTCCCCGCATCTCATGTGTACACATAAGAGTAAAGTAAAAATCAGCCTCTTATTCAGCCTTATGCGAAAAGAAATAAAATACGTAGCAGGGAAAGGTGACCAGGGTTTTCAGTGGAGGCGGGCAGGGCTTCCCACCTTCACTTAGGAATGCTATTCGTTGACATTTATTGCTTCCTTACCCATTGACACACATTGTTCCAAGTACCTTGAATGCATCAACACATTTAATCTTCATAGTAACTCATAAGGCCAGTGCTTTTGTTCTTTTCAGTAGGCAAATGAGGAAACTCACACTCAGACACGGGAAGTGACATTCTAAGGAAATGTAGCCAGGAAGGGGCAAAGCTGGAATTCAAACCCAGGCAGGCTGGGTCCAGCTCAGGCTTTTACCCTCTGAGCTACACAACCCCTTCGGGAGCAGGAGAACCAGGGCTAAGGGACCAGCTCATGACCATCTAGGTTTCCTGAAGCTTGGAGGCTAGGGAGACCTTAGTTCTTCCTTTCTATACCACTGGTCAGCTGAACAAGGGAATGTGCAAAGCACTATCAACTAGTAAAGATTTCAAGAATTCTTAATTTGCAACAAGGTGGACAGAAAAATGTGAGAGTTGTTTCCTATGTCTGTTTTGTTTTCCCTACTCCAAACCCCAGCTCTTCTAATTTCTCCATGTGGTCACAAACATTAGTCTAATCAAACACATTTAAGGGCATCTATAATACCTAAGTAGATGTACACACACACACACACACACACGGCAAAAGAGAAATTCAAAGTGTATTCGATAGTTTCAAAAGTAGTCATTTACCCTATTTTAATAGAATTGGCTTCAGAATTGAAAAGAAACTTAAAATTCCTTTTGTACAATAGGTCTCAACTAGAGGCAATAGCTCCCTCCAAAGGGTTCTCTCGGGGGCTCTGGGTTTTTACAATGGCTGAGGGTGGAGTATCGTGCTACTCATATTTAGGGAGGCCAGGACTAATACTATAATGCACCGTGAGGGACAGTCCCTCACAACAGCAACTTTTTCGGCCTCAATTGCTAATGGTAATTAGCACCACCAACTGAGGTTCAACACTTTTATTTTACAGTTGAGAAAATTAGTCATAGAAAGATAAAGAATCTTTCTTAAGGTCTCTTAGCTAGTTAATAGCACAGCCTGAAGCTGAATCTAGTTTTACAGGTCTCTAGGAAAGAACTGTGTTGTTGTTGTTGTTGCTGTTGTTTTTTCCTGGAGAAGGCTCTGTGGACCAGAGAGTACGTAGAGGTCAAAACTATTTACATAATAACACCAGGACATTATTTGCTTGTATCAATATCATTCTCTCACCAAGTGTACAACAGTTTTCCAGAAGCCACATGATATGTGATTATATTGTTTAATGAAATATGTCAACATTTAGAAGGTCTGATGACAAATAGTCTCCAAATAACAAATATATCATGTTACAGAATTATACTTGGGTAAAAGATCCATTAAAAGTACAAGACAAATGGCTTTTAATATAACTAAATACAAAGAGTCTACTAAAAGATTTAAGATTTTCCCTTGTAAGTAACATTGAAGAAACTACCATTCATTACGTTTTGGGGTAGTGTCGAAGAAGAAGAGGCACAATGATCTGAACAGACGATTAAAATATGTTTTCCTTTTTCAACTACAAATTTGTGTGAAGCCAGTGTTTTTCACATACTTTAACCAAAACGACATATTGCAATGGATTGAATGCAAAGCAGATAGGGGAATCCAGGTGTCTTTTTTCTTTTTTTTTTTTTTTTGTGATGGAGTCTCGCTCTGTCGCACAGGCTGGAGTGCAGTGGCATGATCTCAGCTCACTGCAACATGCGCCTCCCGGGTTCAAGCAATTCTCCTGCCTCAGTCTCCCGAGTAGCTGGGCCTACAAGCATGCACCACCATGCCTGGCTAATTTTTTGTATTTTTAGTAGAGACGAGGTTTCACCATGCTGGCCAGGCTGGTCTCAAACTCCTGACCTCATGATCTGCTCACCTCAGCCTCCCAAGGTGCTGGGATTATAGGCATGAGCCACAGCGCCTGGCCCCCAGATGTTTTATATTAAGTCAGACACTGATGAGATTTACAAAAATGTAAAGCAATGCCAGTGTTCTCATGAAACTAATTTTGTTTTGAAAAACATATTTATTATTCACAAAACTGTTATTTATATTAATGTCCAATGAGTTTGTTAGTTTTAGAATGAATTAATACATATATATTTTAATTTTCAGTTTTAATTGCTAATATGGTAAATATCAATAGATACAACCCACATAAACACAAGCTCTTTGGAGTCAGTGATTTTTAAGGGGATAAAGAGCTTCTGAGAATAAAACATTTGGGAACTGCCGCTCTATATCATACCCATTTGACTAAATCTCATTCCCCTGGGTGAGACCAGGGAATCTATTTTTTAAATTACTCTTCAGAAGATTCTGATGCACAAACTAGCTTGAAAACCATTGAAACAGAGTGCATCTTTGTTGAAGAAAGTCCCATTCTAATGTTGGGTTATAGGAACAATGTTAGGATCAAGGGCAGTTCTTTGAGAACTTCAAGGATGCTGTTAGCTCTGTGTCAACAGGAAACAGAGATACATCCCCCAGAATGAGGAAAGAAAGAAGCACCCAACCCAACTTTTGATCAGTCTTAACCAAGAAAGGTAGCTGCACATCGAATGGAAGGCTGAGCCAAAAAGGAACAGTTCCAATTATGGGCATTATTGGCAGGACTATGGGCTTTGTGGGAAAGGCCATAGTCTCAGTCAAGAGGAATGTGATTCTCCCAGTATTTGTACTAACCTCAAGGCCAGAGAGGGTAAAGAGATAGCTTTGGAACCAAATTTGACTCAAAAATGTGCATTATTTATACTTCCAAGAATATAAACAGTTTCTGTAACCAGATGGAAAAATTCAAAAACTTTTAAGTTCCATATTTCCAATTTATCTTAAAAATTGAAACATCTGGCACACACAGGTATAAACTCCATTATGGTAACAATTGTCTGGAGCTGCATAGCTGCTGCTCCCAACAGCTGAGTCCTGAGCTGTCCAATGGTCCCTGGGCAATTTTCCTTTTTTATGTTACTTGCTTGGCCCTGGGATTGCCATTCTGTTCTAGGGAGCTCAAAGAGAATCCTGGGATCTTTGGATTGTCTGAGAAGAAGACAGGAACTAGGGCTATTCTGGTGGACAGCAAGATGGCCATACAGGATGAGATGACAGAATAGTCTGTAATCTGGCATTGCAACTTCAGGTTGGTTTAATTTGCCTGGAGCGCAAGAGTTACAGGCAAACATTCCAATCTTCCTATTACTGATTTTAAGTTGTCACATCAGTAATAGCACTAGTAATAGCTCTAAAGGGTTCAAATTAGCTGTAGGTGGTTGATTAACTGCATCTTTTTGGTGAATATCAGAGTAACCAGTATTTGCCAGTGGGTCTTTTTCTATATCAGTTGTGTACCCATGAAAAGAGCAGAACTAACAAACCTCATAATAACCCCCATATGGAAATCTCTCATTCTGCTGCTGAATTTTCATGTTTGGTCTTTGTTTGTCAAGCCAGTTAAGGAAAGTCACTTCCTTAAGTGACAGCTGTGGATCCAAAAACATCTACCAAAGATAAGCAGTTGTCATGGCAAAAAACAACAAACCTAAAGGTGATAGATCATGGGACTCGGTTACTGTACTTGCCGTGTAAATCCGCACTGCCTTCACCCTTTACTGAACTCCACACGCAGCTTTTCAACACCATGCCCTGGGATGCATCAAAAGCACTTTGCTTCTCACTTTGCAACTCCTCAAGCTAATAACACTCTGCTGCGTCATGTGGATCTCAACTTATTCAATAATATTTCTTAGCAGCATTTATTTATTAAAATCTGGCTTTTGTTCAAGTATATTCCTGAAAGTTCAGAACATGCAGAATGTTGTCTAATAGACTCTGAAATTTTTTCTTTGTTATTTATTTTCTGCCTCATTGAAATGAAAAAAAGTATTGAGGTAAATGTTAGAAAAAAATTCACTGAAAACATCTTCATTGCGAAAGGTTAAGTCTTAATAGTAGAAATTGAGAAACCTAGATCTTGTGGACAATCCTTTTGCTGACTGATAAAATGACTTCAGTTAAGTTACTTAATTTTTCTGTGATTCCTCTGCTCAAAGTGCAAGAATTCCAAATATAGCTTTAAAATACACTAGCAAACCAAAAGAACTGAAAGGGGCCTTTAGCTCTAGCTTAAATACATCATTTAGCCACCTTGGGGCACTAAGTTTTAAAAACCTGCCATGATTTGACTTAAGAAAAATTGTTATCCCATTAAGGAATACTTGCCATGCCTAAAAGTATTCTTCAAAACTTGATTTTAGTCAACACACTCATTTCAGGGTGAATCTTAATTTACTTAGCCAAGTTCTGATAGTTGGGATTTAGGGGCGGGAAGGAGGAATGCCTGTCCTTCACTTCAGGTACAGGAAGAGTTGTTCAAATGGTACCCTTGGGATAACTTAATAGGTGCTTCTACATTTGCGGGTGGGGGACAGGGAGGACTCAAGTCTGAGCCCACCCAGAAATCTGAGGTCAAGAGAGAGCCTGGCAGCCTGGTCAGGTGGAGGAGTGGAGAAGCTATTGTTGAGAAGGGGCTGACTTGCACCCTTAGGGTTCATCAAGGCAAGGAAGACAGGGGTATAGACCCTGCACAGGCAGTGCACAGAAGAGAGACAATCCATTTGGAGGATTCTTACAATTTATCTGTGAGAGTTTTTAAAGATATCTGAAAATTCATCAGGACACCTCCCATCAGGAGGTGGGGTCTAATTCTCCTCCCCTTGATTGTAAGCTGGTCTTGTGACTCACTCCTACCATACGGGGTGAGGAGAAAGTATCACCGCATGCCTCTCAAGGTTAGGTCATAAAAGGCAATACAATCTCTCTCTCTCTCTCTCTCTCTCTCTCTCTCTCTCTCTCTCTCAGAGGGAACAGACAGAAAGACCTAAGAAGCCCCAACCCAGGTGCCTTCAAAATGATGACATCCCTGTTACCATCAGATGATATGAGATCTCAAGGGAGAATCTTCTCCTTAAGCCCATCTGAATCAACCCTCAGATTCATGAGCAAAATGAATGATTGTTATTGTCTAAAGCACTGTTTAGGTGTGGTTTGTTACACAGTGATAGATAATGATATCGTGGCACCATCCAATAAGACTGCCTGGAGGCATAAGGGGACATTAGCACAGAGGAGCCTGGCTGGTCTGCAGGTTCTCTGGACTTTGAAGGAATAAGCACCCAGCCCTCAAGGCACAGGAACTGCAGATTGAGAGGTTTTCCAAGAACTCTCCCAAGAGAGAGTAAAGCTTTAAGCTTCTTCCAGGCTCAGATGATGTAAACTTGGTCTAGGATAGTCCAAGGAAGAGACAGAAATAGAAAACAGTTTCCTTTCCCTCTACCTTTTCTCTTTCCCTTGGCAGTTTCATTAGGCCAGGCCAAAAATGACGGTTATTTTGCCAACAAAACCTTGTAATAATTTTGAGATGGAGAAACCACTTCTAAGTATGATGCACCTAAGTGAAGAAGCCACAAAGGAAAAGACTGACACATTTGACTAAATAAAAATGTAAACTTTTTTTAACAACAAAATGTAATATTTTAAAAGTTAAAAGATGAGCAACAAACTGGGAAAACTATTCATAGAATATAACAAAAGATTAATTGTGGATAATATATAGAATTCCAATAAATTAGCTAGAAAAATGTGAACACTTGGTAAAAGGAAAAGCTTACTTATGGAATAAAGAAAACTGGTCAGGAAATACATCAAAATATGTTCAAACTCACCAATCATTAAAGAAATAAATTTTAATTTTAAGTCAATTTAAATCATTAAAGAAACAAATGTATAACAAGGAATTATTGTACTTAGCATCTGTAGTAATTTTCTAGGCCTGCTGTAACAATATCACAAATTGGTGTACACAACAGAAATTTATTCATCTCTAAGTTTCAGAAGCTAGAAGTCCAAGATCAAGGTGTAGCCTGGGTTGGTTCCTTCTAATAGTCGTGAGGGGGAATCTGTTCTATGCCTTGCCCATAGTTTCTGGTGATTTGCTGGCAATCTTTGGTGTTCTTTGACTTGTAGGAGCATCACTGCAATCCTTACCTTCATGTTCAATGGCATTCTCCCTGTGTTATGACTGTCTCTGTGTCCAAATTCGCCCTTTCTATAAGGACAACAATCATACTGAGTTACAGTCTACCCTAAGGATCTCATTTTAACTTGATTACCTCTATGAAGATCCTATTCCTAAGGTATGTGGGGTTAGGGCTTCAACATATCTTTCTGGGGGACACAATTCAATCCATAACGGGGTCCATTGAGAAAAGCAATAGTATTGAAAACTGGAAACTATAGAAATAGTGCCCTTATACACAGCTGATGGATTATAATTTGATGTAAAGTTTTGGAGAGTCATTTTTAGTAGTATCTCTCAGAATCGTATATTTTAAATGTGCATAGCCTTTTCTCCAGGAATTTCACTTTTAGTGAATACAGCAAAATCTAAAATAGGTGAAGTCCACATAAAAAAAGAGAATCTTTGAGGGTAGGGTTTTCAGGACTTGGTGTTGGAGAGACTCCCGGGAAAGGTAGTGAAAAGGTCAGTTAGTTCAGTTGAGAATCTTCTGAAGTTCTGGGGAAACATGCCTCTTCCCCAGTGGGGTTTGAGGAGGAAAGAAAAACCTCTCAGGTTCACATGGTATCTCCTCACTAAGAGTTGGGAGTTTCCAGTTAGTTGACAGATAGATTTCATAAGAGTGGGAGGGGAAAATCCTGCAAAGACACAGCTAGCCAGGACCCTGGCAGAATCTTTGGGGCATGAGATCAGCCAGCAGTGTCAGCCTGATTCCTCCTTGGGCTGTGGGCTGAGCATCCTGATCTCATATCCAACACCTTCTAGGCTCCCAGCCTTTAGAGAAATGTCTGGGCAATTCTGATGATGAGCCGAGAGGACTCAGAGACCAAATGAGTGCCCCAGGGTCTCTGTAGGGTTATCCAACCTGTGCATGTGACTCTGCTCTGTCCTTGTCATCGCTCCATGTCTATCTCTGCAGAATTCTCAGTGAGCTCTTAACCTATGGAACTCATACATTGAGAAAGGGCAGGAAGAGGAAGCACCTGTATTGAAGGGAGAAAACTCTCATAGATGTAGTAGTGAAGAACAGCTCCAAAGAGGGAAGGAAAGCAAGAGACAGGAAGGAGCCCCAGGGGAGTGATGGAAGGATGGTAGACAGCCTGGATCCTGAGGTATGAGGTCCATTCAGTGTCGTCTTGCTAAAGCTTGGGGGTTTCCAGTTTGTTGACAGATTTTGTAGGAAAATGGATATGAAAGTTCACTACTTTCATGGTTTTAAGTAGAAGGCAGCATGGCAGAGCAGGGAAGGGCTTGGTTGCTGGAAGTGAGCTGCTTGGGTTCGCAATCCCAGTTCTGCTTCTGGCTCATTGAATGACCTCTAAGAGTATGCCTCCTTCACTGTGACTCAGTTTCTTTACGTATAAAACTAGGAATGATGATTTTGGGGTGTTACTACTGTTTTTGGCATTGGCAGAAATGGTCAAGTGGATTTCCACTTCAAATCTCAAGGCTATCCTTCAGTGATGAACCTTACTAGAATAATTTGTTTAGTGCAAACAAACTAATGCTTTGGGATTAGTCATCTTCTGAATAGCCCTTCTAGGCATGGAAAGGCAAACTACTTCATCTTTCTGTGGCTCTTTCCACACATGTAATCTTCTGAGCAATACCTGATTTAAGCCAGATTTAGCAGATAAAAACATCCAACAAAATTTGAATTCCAGGTAGTCAACAAACATTATTTAGTATAAGTATGTTCTGTACAATATTTAAGACAGACATACTAAACAAACTACTTATGGTTTGATCTTAGATTCATATTTAACTGGGCATCCTGTATTTCATCTGGCAACCTGATATCTGACCCCAAACTGCACAAAGCAGGTGAGCCTGGCCCTGGGGAGCTAGAATGCAGGTGTAATTCCACGGCGTACACCTCGTTCAGGCGTAGTCTGCAACTGTGCTTTTGCAGGGTCTCTTTTAAAAGCAAGAACAACAACAACAACAACAAAGAATAAAATGTACGATATTTGCAGCAAAAGATGTAACAGGAGCTGGTCTCATGTAAATATTATGTTAATTAAAACAGATGGGTCTGGAGCATAAACAAAATAGCTGCAGGGGGCTGGTTTTTGTTCTTGCTGGGTTTCTTAATATAGTAACTCCGTTCCCATCCTGTTAGCACTCTTTCCTTATCAAACATTGAACTGGGGTATAAGGAAGTTTAAATTACCAGTGATTGGAGATCCACTTTCTAAACACTTGAAACAGATGGCTTATTGCCTGAAAAGCATGTTGAGCTTGGTTTTTTCAGGAAAATGTTTTATTGCAGCTCGTTTATTAATGCCAGGTTTGCCATGTGATGAACACTTTCCCTTCAGCTCTATTCCTTGCATTGAGTTTGGCTACTGGGCAGAGAAAGGTTTCATTTTTAATGTTGTCTGCCTGCTTCTTGGACATGGCATTGAGCAAAAGCCTAGTTACTCCTGTACAGCTTCTCACAGCTTCAGAAAAAGAGCAATAACCATGCAGAAGATTTTTACAAATGAATGCCATTTGAGAGTATACAATGGATGAAGTTGGACTCCACCAGCTGTGGCAGCAGTGAACTTAACAAAAAGATAATGTGCTTTTGGCCAGTTTTTGAGGGGTCTAGGACCCAATTCAGGACCACATACTGCACTTAGTTGTCATGCTTCTTTAGTCTGTTTTAATCTATAACAGTTTGCCAAACTGTCTTTGCCTTTCATTGACTTGTTAAGAGTGCAGAATCTTCTTAAAATAGGTTCACCTGATGTTTCCTCATAATTAGTAAGGTTATGGTATGCATTTTAGGCAGAGATACTAATAAGGAGTTAGAACTAAATTTTCTAAAATCATTCCCATGCTGTGCAAGGAAGTGGGCTCAGTGATTTGTGTGTGAAAACTTTCTAGCAAATCTTGAGTTGACAATGGTAATTCACACCTCCCATCAATCTTAATTTGAACTGAGTGGCCTAAATTTTTAATAAGATTCTCAGAATCACACTGAAGAGTAAAAATGTATTGCAGTGTCCATGTATTTCTGGGCTGTCTTTCTTGGAATGAGACGAGCTACTTTAGATCTGTGTGAATTGTCTGAGGAAGGTTAAGAGAGGGCAGGAACTGTTTCTTGTAAACTGACAGTTCAGGAGAGTGAGTCGGAGATAATCACATAATCCATTTATAACCACCTAAGTTAACAGGCTCTCACCTTCTCCAAATAGGCCCCTTATTTACAAATAGTCACTTCTATACAAAAGTGGGTTCTCA
Source organism: Rhinopithecus bieti (assembly GCF_001698545.2). Classification (NCBI taxonomy): domain Eukaryota; kingdom Metazoa; phylum Chordata; class Mammalia; order Primates; family Cercopithecidae; genus Rhinopithecus; species Rhinopithecus bieti. Next base: position 1,573,135 of record NW_016815814.1, on the reverse strand, counting down.
TTCATGTGACTAGAGTCACACACAGCGATCTCATGGCATGATTTCCCCACATCACAAAGCTCAGTTCACATCAGGAGTACTAGTGGAACCTGTAACATACTACAAATGTATAATGCGAGCTTTGAAAATAATTTTTTGTCTTACTTTGTAAACAAACTACCCCCCAAATAACTTGAGGCTGTGTGTCTGCCCAGTACAATTCCAGGCTGTATCAGTAGGAAAGAAATCCCAGAACAAGGCGGCTGGTCCAGCATAGCTGTGCTCAGGTCAAACCAATTGCAGAGATGGGTTCCAGACCCCACATTGTGACAGACTTTTATAAATGGACTGATTTAAAGAAGAGAATGAATAGGTTGCTAAAGAATTCAAAATCAAGTTACAGGAGTGGCTTTTCAGGCCTGTTTAGTCCAGTCCTGGGCTCAGCCCCATCTTGGGCTGTCAGCTCCCTTTCCTCCATGGGAAAGCCCTGTCTCACCTTATCAGTGCTCATCCAGGGCTGAGGGCTTGCTTCCCTCTGACACACTTGCCAGATTCAGACTGCCAGCTGAGACACTGGAGGCTTCCCCTCAAAAATGAGATGCAGGATGATTTTCTGATGGAAGAGATTTTATTCTGCCTGGGGCTGTCCCTATGCCCTTCAAATTCCACATTCTGCCATAAGAATGAATTTCCTTCTTGAACAAGCAGCAAGGTTTCTCTGTTGGCCAGGACTGTTACCTCTAATCTGCCTCCTTTGGTATTCGAAGAAGAAATATTTCCCAGCTACTGACAAAAGGGAGCCAATTGTATTTTCTATGAATGCCTGTGGCATTAATGGGAATTACACAAAGTCATATAAAGTGGGAGAACCATGGAGCCACAAAATTCCACTCTCTACTGAGGTCAGTTACAAGCCCAAAACAACTTATGCTTTCTTCAGACCATTCTCTATTAATATAGTAATTAGTTTTATTCCCTCTGGACATGTTATCAAATAGAGACATGAAAAAGTGGGGTGTGTGCAAAACTAAATATCTCACCTCAAGGAAAAATAAGCTGCAAATAATTATCACCAAAATAATTTTTTTTATTTTACTTAAAAAGACTCTAAATGTACACATTTGGTTCATGAACACAGGGTAAAATATTTATTTCCATCTTCATTTTAGTCTAGTGATAACTATACACATCTGGACATGGATAATGAACAGGTTTTACCTGAGAACATGACCGTGCACCAGCTGATTCAGTGTGTCTGTGGCGTTCACTGATTTCCAATGTCCACGAATGCTCAGTAGGCAGGCGCTGGCATATTGGCCGCCCCATCACTACCAAGCCAGGTGCTCACAAAACCAGTGCTCATGTGTGATAAAAACATGCTGATCACAACAAACAGTTATTCCATGATGGGTTTTTAACTTACGAAAAATGTTCCACATGCAGAAACACCCCTGCATACTTCTCTTGCATAGTCACATCTACCTTCCATTTAATGTATGAAATCAACTATTCTTGTTTGGAGGCAAGAAAATGCAGAGTCATACCAGCATTTCCTCTTGCACCACATGTGAGCTTGCAGAACTGCAGAGGTTGAGAATGACCCACAGTGACTCTGACAAGATCTACAGTCCTTAAAAAGGACAACACCCCTTCTGTGTTCTAGACAAGTTAAAAAGGTTTTGCCGGAACACTGCAGGGCTTCATAATCTGTTGATGAATCAAGTAATTCTCTTACATGAAAATATCTTTTACTTGAAGACTGTAAATCATAACAAATACTGAAACGTTCAGTAACAGTTCTGAAAAAAAAATTTTTTGTCATTAATTCCCCAGACCAAAATTTACACATCAGGAAAGAATTGGGCACTTTGGGGCTGACTCTTTTGGAAATCACTAAGCTAACATCTTTAACATTAACAAAGTAATTGGTCCAATTACAAATGAATTTGACCAATCACATCTCCGAATTTCTGGGTCAGTGAAGGCAATAGGTAAATTCCAGAGGGGAAGTACCAGCTTTGGGGGATGAAAAGATTCATTTAAATAGCGTCTCCGTTTACTGAGTAGCAATCACATTCTCTCACAGCCTGACAATATTTGCCTCTCGTGATAAATTGACAACATCATCTTTATGAAACTGCATGACAATGTATTGGTTAAATATTTCCCGGAACATCTACACTTCAGTTAAAACTGTACTATTTACAAATCAGAAAATATACTACAAAGCATGCTTGGAGGCACAGTACGCCTACAAGACACAAAAATACAAAATCATGGCAAGCTATGGAAGATTCCTTAAACCAACAGAACATTCTGATGCAAAAAGAGAGAGATGGAAATACAGGCCATATATTATACGTGAGCCATATTCTGAAGCCCAGAAGACTCTCTATCCAAAAGGGAATCACAGACATAAAAATAAAATATTTGGTATTCTACAATATTTTACAAAAATAAATATATCAATCAATAAATAGTGGGAAGCCTAGAAACTCTTACATGAATATTTTGGCTGTGGGCTGCCCAAGTCCCTCTGCTGTAATTCTCCTCAAGAGTTGTTTAGCTATATCAACTTCGGTGACAGTAATTCTGCCATAAAAGGGGGGGAAAAAAAAAACTAGCATGGGACCTAGCAGAAGGTCTATGACCAGAGAAACATTACTGAGATTCTACCTTTTTAAGGATCTGACAATGTTCTGACTTCCTGTCAATGCAAGAGTTGGAGATGACGCCGGTGTGCTGCCAGGGATCCGGTAGGAGTTGGGAGAACTCTACGGGCTGTGTCTTTTCACTTTCTCGTAAAAAGAAAGTCAAAAAAACACAACTAGCAACATTTGAAAAGCCAATATGTTGCTCCCTGCGCTCCCTTTCCACAGGGAAGCAGAAAAATCATAGAAATGCAGGTTTACATCTGGACGACTAAAAAGAGAAACTGGGCTATGCAGCCTAATTGCCAACAGCCTATATTTTCATATCTCTTTAACAGAAGAGTGACTATAAGTGCTCGAGACAAGATTTCTCCACAAGCCCAGAGCCAGCAGTGCACACAGTGGAAAGCAGGGCTGGCACATCCTTAACATTCTAGTATCAGGGTGCTAATGTCAGCAGTGTGCTAATGTCAGTGGGATACTAAATGTCAGCGGTGTGCCAGCGCCAGTGCACAGCTCCCAAGAGCTGACTTAGGTTTTAGACGTTTTGCAAGCCAGTTGACATCACCTTGGTAGCTCAAGATAGACCATGTAGGAGCATTTACAGCATTGAAATCCACAAATCAGGGCTTTTTCCCCCCCTGGATTGCTGGTTGTAAGGGATTTACCAGCACATCACTGTCATATGTATTAGACATAAAGAAAATTTTGCCTAATTTTTATCTAACCAGGACTATCCTGGTCAGCTGAGGTTTTACTGTGTATCTATTACAGTGTCCTTTAGAAAGGATAAGAAGTACCTTGGAGTATGTGAGTATATATTGTGTACCACAGAGTATGAAGGATGCACCACGTTCCACTGAGAGTGTTAAGCGTGGTTGTTCAAAGCCAACTATACATTACACACACATACACACATCATGTTATATGGAGGCTGTTCCACAAATAGTGATTCTGAGTTGCATGGCTTTCTCAAAATATCAATCACTGTATACCCACTGATGGTCAAAATATCACTCTTCCAGGAGCAATGAATTCCCCAGGATTCACCCAGCAGACAATAGATCTAGCGAGCTGAGGTCAAATCGGGCAAAAGTTCTTCAAAATGGTTTTCCTTGCCTCTATTGTCTAGCACAGTTTGAGTTTATAATCTTAAGAGATTTGTAAAAGGCAGCTGATTGTTTTTCAGGGTAAAAAAAAGAAAAAAGTGTCAGACCTCTTAAAAAGCATTCCTTAAGATGAGTAGCGGTGAACGGGGGATGATGTACTGGAAACCACATTCCTGGTTCTAACAGGAACCGTCCATGTTCCCTGCCTGGAGATGCTGGAACAGTTTGGAAACTGCTCTACTCTGGTTCCTCCTGCACAAAACCCAGGATATGCTTGCCAGGAAGAGGGAAATGGTAGGGGTTAAGACTGGAGCCTGCCACCTGCCAGGAAAACCCACAGGACCCTTCCTGTGCAGAACACTTCCCCACCACTTTCAGTCCTGGCCAGTTACAAAATGGGAAGGTAGTAAGATGAGAAGATGAGAAAGTTACTGAGTTTCTACCATGAAGTAAACATGATTTCCAAATTCAGGCTTGGCTTTTGAGTCATTTGGTTGTGTGTCTATCCATAAATTTGTTTATTGAAATCCGCTCATTTGGACTCTGGTTTTCTTTTTCTTATACTTACTTATTCTGGTTTTCTTTTTTCTTATACCTAAGTATTCAACATTTGATAAAGGATATTATTAAAATAAAATCAAATTAAATATCAGGGCAAGCTTTAGAAATTAGAACACTAACTCCTTTCACCCTGAGAGCAAAGGCACTTAGGTGTCCCTTTCCAGTTCACAGCATGCGTCATGAAGGCCAGGGAAGAGCAGGGACACACTAGAAGAGCTTGTCCTAGAAGAGCACTGGAGCACTAGAAGAGCACTAGAGCAAAGAAGAAAGAAGATGGAGTAGAGGGCCGGGCGCGGTGGCTCAAGCCTGTAATCCCAGCACTTTGAGAGGCAGAGACGGGCGGATCACGAGGTCAGGAGATCAAGACCATCCTGGCTAACAACGGTGAAACCCCGTCTCTACTAAAAAAATACAAAATCTAGCCGGGCGAGGTGGCGGGCGCCTTTAGTCCCAGCTACTTGGGAGGCTGAGGCAGGAGAATGGCATAAACCCGGGAGGCGGAGCTTGCAGTGAGCTGAGATCCGGCCACTACACTCCAACCCCGGGCGACAGAGCCAGACTCCGTCTCAAAAAAAAAAAAAAAAAAAAAAAAAAAAAAAAGATGGAGCAGAGGAAAGCAGGGGTGTGGAGACAAGGGAACAGCATTAACAGGTGAAGAAAGATATTAACATCCTGTCTTCTAACAGACAGATCCCTTCTGATTTTCCTCCTGTTAGTCTTTGATACTTCTATTTTGTCCAAAAGATTTAATTCTTTAAATAGAATCAGTTATTATTTTACAGACCCATCTGAGGATAGTCTCTAAGGATAGCATGAATATCCTCTTCCCTTTCTCCCTTTCTCCCCTTCAAGTGCCCTCCCGACCCCTCTACTCTCTGCAGCAGCAACAGCCAGTACTCATGGCCTTGCTTTCTTTTTGTCTCAGGAACAGATTTCATGCTGGTTTCTTCTGTTTTCCTGCCTTGACCAGGAGCTGCCCTCTGGAGCACACTGGTCCCCCACGGGTTCAGTTTTTCCTGTTGTACCTCTAAGACCTCTTGAGTCCATTTGGCTTCTGTATCAATTAACCCTTCCTTTCAAGCATCCTTTGCCAGGCCCTGCCTCTCTGAGCAACCATAGAAACTCAACTGACAAAAGCTACATTTACATTTCCAGAGTATTTAGGAATTGTAATACTTCCTAGGATGATTAAAACCCTGATGCAAATTATCTTGACTTAAATCTTACTCAGAGAAGAGGTAACAGAGAACATACCATTGGCCTTTAATATGCACACTTTTGAGTGAGTCATGCATGTAGATGAGTGTAATCTGCCTGCATAGAACCAAAAGATTTCCGTAAGTTCATGTATGTACAAATATACATACACAAGTATGTGTCTTTTGACACTGTATTTTGCCTAGGAGTTGTTTTCAAATCAACGTGGAGGTGGCATTGCCAGGAAATGGCAAGTCCAAAGAGAAAACAGATTGAAAGGGACTTAACTAGAGAGGAAAATATGCATTTCCTACAACAAACCGACATGTCCATTTCCTGAAGGCAGCAAGCCTCTATTACTGTACACCCTTATTAAATAATCTCATTAAATAGGAACACCAAATATACACATTTACAGTTATTAAATAAGCCACAGGACTCTTCTTCTATCTACAGCCACATTCGGAGACAGCCATGCCTTCGTATTTAAACTTGTAGGTGACGACGCCTTTGTCTAAATAGAGGATGGAGATGGGCTCTAGCTTTGTGGGCACACAGCAGGCTTTGGAAGCTTTTTGGGAATTCTTGAGGTGAACCAAGGCCTGGATAATTGCATGCTTTGTGGGTGTGAGATGTTCTGCCAGGGGATAGTTACAAACACCACGACATTCATAGGCTTCGTATCCAGGCGGAGCGATGATCCAGGAGTCCCACCCAATCTCCTTGAAGTCGATGTAGAGCGGGGTCCTCTTACAGTAGTTTCCTTTGGCGTTCCTTCTGATTCGGGCAGTGGAGTCGTAGATGATGTTTGATCTCATCTGCAACAAAGCCTCTTCCCCAGGTCCACCGGAAAAGCCATCCAGGCCCAAGTTGTCTAGCTCTGGAAGTTGCTCATGGGAAATCATTTCATTTAGTTCCTCTTTCCTCTCCTTGTCACTGCTTTGGTCATCAGAAAACACTATGAGCAAAGGATTATGCTTATTCTGGGCACTGGTGTCTATTTCCAGTCGTCCACTGCTGGCATCCTCAGCTTCATCGTGTTTGCTCTCAATGTGAACCTCCAGCTGGTGGGTGGATGAGCCTGACTTTTGCCAATGTCTGATGGCATCTGTGACATCAAAAGTCTCCCACTCACTGTTGGTTCCATAGATCTCCCCTGACACCAAGACCAGCATGTTTCTTTCTCCCTCATTATCCCCTTTGCTCTCCAGCACTTCAAAAATGGTAATTTTCCGGTCTACTCCATCGTATATCATACGATCCCTTTGCACCAGTGTGTACAGCCTAAGTTCAGCCATGATGACCTCTTCATGGTGAGGAATGGACAAATTGAAGAGGAGGGGGTATTTTCGGAGTCCGTTAAAACTGACTGGCTGGGAAAACAGATCTGAAAAAAGAAATTTGCAAAAATCAGGTTTGCAGTGGGTCTCAGGGAAAAACAGATGTAATAAGAAGGCCTTCCCATGCATAAAGCTTAATGCAGAAAAATGACGGGAGAAGATCAATGAGGACAAACACAATGTCAGCATTCTGTGACACAGGAAATCCCGAAAGGTCAGTGGTAGAATGCCCAAAAGAGTTCAGTTGCCAAGACTAAAATGGAAAATGGGGGTCTAATGGATGGGATAAAACTCAACCAGCCTTGCTTGAATAGCTCATCAGACACAGAATTATAGAACTGGGAGGGAACTTGGAGATTGTGTGGGCAAGTCCCCAAATTTCCTGACCAACAAAGAGCCATCAAATGGGACATGTGGTGATTGTTCTTTTCTTGAAGCTTTTCAGGGATGAGGACTTCATGGTTTTTTAATATTTGTGTTTGTAGTGGGTGGAGATCCCCACACAGTTGGCTGGGCACTCTTCTTCCTAAAAGACCTCCATTTAGATCAGAGGTTGGTAAACTATAGCCTATGGGCCAAAATAGGCCTGCCACCTGCTTTGGGAAATAAAGTTTTATTGGAACACAGCCTCATCCATTGTTTTTGTATTGTCTGTGGCTGCTTTTGCACTATAATGGCAGAGTTAAATAGACGCAACAGAGAACATACAGCCTGCAAAGCTTAAAATCGTTATTATCTGTCTGGACCTTTACAGAAGAAACTTGCTGACTTCTGTTCTAGGCAACAAAGCCTGACAAGTTCAATAAGACAGCCATAAACCAAGAGGGTCACAGCAATTGACTTTTGGCTATATGGTCCTCTATAAAGAGTAATGGGAGAAAATGAATCCTGGGACTAGATTGGTTGCCTTAGTCTTGTACCCCTAGCACCTGGCATGGAGAGTGGCACATATAACTCACTCAATAATGTTTATGAATCAACTCTGTAAAAGTCCTTTAGTCTTAGAAGGACACCTCCAAATACTATCATGTTGACTTCCTATCTGAACATTTTACAGTTAGCCCAAAGCTCCTGCACACTTGCCTCAGGTAATGAGTCTACAAGGAAGCCCTGAAGGCATTTGCCATCAGATTATCAAAGGGCTCCATGGCACTGAAAATGCTAACGACCACCAATTGGGAGTTCTCCCTCGTCATTGGCCACATTTCTCCAAGTATATACTTAATTCATGATCTCAGTGAGTCCCTATTCCAGATTATAATCTTTTAATATTTTTCTTTAACTTGATCTAATTATTTTACACTTATTATCTATTTTAGACTTTAGAATGATGTTCCTAAGCAACATCATTCATGAAAGGAGAAATTTGAGGTGATATGTATGTTTGCTAAAAATCCGTATTAATAAAAATATACAATTATTTCACATGATTCATAGCTTTCTATGGGAACCACCTAAAATCATCTTACACACTGCCAATGGGAAATGCTGACCTACAGAATGAATTTAAACTCCCTGGCATGGCTTTCAAGACCAGCTATACATGGGTCTTAGCCTCCTGATCAGACATAGCTTCCTTACATCCTCCACAGTGCATGCGACACTGTGATTACTCAATAATATTTGTGAACAATTGAATGGATTTGTAAACCCTTCTGTCTCAACTACATTGATATCTTTACCACCTGTCAAAACACTCTTTTTTCCCCATAATTTTCACGTTTTCATTTGTTCTTCTGACCCTTGGAAAGCCCTTTCAACTCACCTCCACCTGTCCAGCTCTGACATCTCCTGTAAAAGGCTCCCTTACTTCTCTATCTGAAAGTTCCCTCCCCTCCCCTCTGAAATCACTTGAGCACTTTATATCTCCTTTGATCTTTGTCATTTACGTCCTTATATTTCAGCCGTCTTTTTATGAATGGATTTTCCCAACTAGATTGCCATCCTCCTGGTTTGAATGGGTCAAAACTCCCTTTTATGTCTCTGTCCTACTACGATGACTTAAACAGAGGTAGTGCTTTAAAAATATTGATTAGTTGATGATTCTAGGCATCAGACTAAATTGATTTATGGGCGTGACACATGACCTTAATCCATCATTAAGCTCTTGGGTTGGGCTTGGGAATTATTCTCCCACTCTTAGAAGGGAGGAGACTTGACTCCCCATGGACAGGGAACATGGAGGAGTAGGCTGGCTGCTCTACCCAGGAGAAAAGTATAAAATAAGAGCTCACTGTAGTGTGAAGAAGGCATTACAAAGCATACAAGGAAGCTTTTGGTGTTAATGGATATTTTCATGATCTTGATTGTGGTGATGATTTCAATGAATGTTACCTATGTCAAAACCTTTCACATTATACACTTTAAATATGTGCAATTATGCTTTTATACACCAATATTTTTATAAGTCAAATATACCTCAATAAGACTGTTTCAAAAAAGTAAGTTCGCTGTGAAGTTCTGTGCATGTGCAAATGCAGTAAGCAATAGACTGAAGAGTTACATTTCAGGGCAAGAGAACTAATGTTTGTTGACAAATTTATCTTGCCAGATGCTTTGCAAGCATGATCTTCTCTGGTTCTCACAATGACCCCATAATGCAGGTATTGATTCTCTGCTCATTTTGCATCAGAAGAAATCAAGCTTCGATGCAGAGAACTGACTTCCCCTGACAAGGTGATAAAGGAGCAATGCTAGGAATTGAGGGCATGCTTTTTTCACCTTGGAGGTGGCACTTTTTTTCCCAAGATGATGTAGATTTGGAGTTTTTTTTTTTGGTCTTTGTCTCCTAGGGAGCTGCACTAAGCAGATCCAAAGAGTCAGAAGAGAGGCAATAGTAGCCAACAGGGCGTGCCCTGTGCGATTTCTGTCCTCAGGCTGCACATTTCCTGCAGACGGGCCGAGGTGCTGGCGGCTGGGTTGTTTACTGAGAGATGTGTGTTCCTGCCCTCAATAATTTCCAGTAATAATAAGCACAGTAAACTCCACATCCTGACCTGGATCATCCAGATACTCTATGAGAGAAGTGAGAACGGAAAACGTTTCTACTTTTCCGGGGGATGCAAACAACATTTTCTCACCCGCACCCTGAGCCAGACACTTAGGGCTCAGTGCTGAGAAGTATTAGGGAGGGTTTTTACAGGAGGAGGTTGTTCATTTTCAATTCAGACTCCCCTCCAAAAGGAATCTGTAATCTCATCTTGCCATTTCCATGAGAAAGATGTTATGAAATAGAAATTTTGTCAGCCAACTCAATTTTAAAAGCAGATAATATCTTAGAGACTAAGGAATACTACTCAACATTTATTCCAGCACCTAGAATATTAAGTAACTCATTAGTAATCACTGAAGTTTGATCAGCACTTCATAGTAAATGGAGTGCTTTCTTATCTGTAACCTCTTTTGAGTCACTCAACTATGTTACGTAGGTATTATTACTCCCACTTTACAGATGAGGAAATTGAGGCTCTGAGTCATCAGCTAATTATTTATAACCACTAAGCCAACCAGCCCTTAAAATTCCAAGCCCTGAGCTATTTCTCCACTATTACCTTTCTTCTTTCGAGAACATCTGGCCAACATTGATGGGAAGCTTCTTTTATACCTGTTTGGTGACTATAAAAACATAATTGGCAAATATTAAACTAGTTCATTTGGACTGTCAGCTTCTACCATGGATATTTAGATATCAGGGTTTTTTTTTCCTACCAGGACCATATTAAGCAAAAAATAAAAAATAGAAAATAAATAACTTGCTAGCTCATTAGATTTAGTTACCAAATTTAAAGACTGAGGAGAAGAAAACACACTTTTCCCACCAGTAATTCAAAGCTTGTACGTTGCTCTTTATAAAGACGGAAATGATGAGCTGGATGATTAATGGGCCATCCACACTTCCTGGAAACTGTAAACAGTGCTTTAAGGATGTACATGACACATCAAACAACACAGCCTTAGGAAGAATCTTTAAAATATATTTCCATCCTGTTTGAATATTTCTTAAATAAGGTCACAAAATTAAAACTTATCAAAAGTTTGAACAAAACACAAATCACAACTTGATGTTTTCTGACTGATTTTATCCTTGGTATTCTAAGTAGAAGTTGAGAAATTTTTTAGTTAATTAAAAGCCCAAATGGCAATCAAGGCCTATTTGGAAAATGACAAAGATACGGCAGTAGACCAACATTAATTCTTTGTGTTACTTGGTGTTCAAATTAACATTTTTTAACGGGACCCAATGATGATGTCAAATTGATAGATATTTTGTGGCTTTGGATTAAAAGATGTTTGTAAGTATTTATTGAGGTTCTGAAATGACTATATAAATGGTATAGACCAAAATGTGCCTTGTTTTTGTGTATCCGTATGTATTTAACATCCTTATATAGATGTATTTAGCCTTACCTATATCATTCCCATGCATTGTAAATTTACTTATCGTGTCTTCAAAAAAATCCAAGCCAAATTTCATCAGCAAAACCTTACCTTCATTCTTGAAACTCCTAATGATGTTGGCAGAGGGCATGGACGTCCGATCTGTTGCAAATTTGTTGTAGAGTTCCAACATGTACTCTGGTGGGTCCACCTTGGCTGAATCCTGCGTGGGGATGTCAGAGAGGTTTAGTGTCTTGAGAAACTCATCCTTCATGCTCTGGAGCAGTGTGTTAAAGTCGACACCATCTTGCTCTGAGAAAACATCATCAAAAAGGGGCATATCTTCTTCCAGAGGAGACTGCTCTAGGCTCATGATGGGGCTGCCAGAAACCAAGTGAGCTGCCAGGCAGAAAAGAGCGCACAGTGTCAGGACCAGAGAGCCCATGACTCCGCTTGAGCCCCTAGGCCAAGCCAGGAAGGTTTGGCTCTCCTGGGCTCTAAGTGGCAGTTTTATCTTGTGGAGCGTAAATGTCTCCTGTCACTGGAGACAAGTTTGGAAACTCTTCCTCTCTCTCTCCCTCCCCCTACCACTCTTCCTCTCCCCCTAAAAGTCAGGTTGCAGTAATTGGATAACAAAATCCCCTATAGGGGCCTAGCCTTTCTTATCTCCCTAGTGTAAACTTGTGCACCAGAATTTGTTTCTATCTTGCAATCCCTATTTCTTTTAATGAGCATTTTGTAAACATTTCCACATTCTGACACTGGTTGAAAGATAGGACAATTTTCTCTTTGCAAAGGCTCTGCTTCTCTTCCCTTCAATTCACTTCCTTTCAGCAGGAATGCCTCAATTCTGTTTTTATGGGGCTTAGTTTCACACATGCGTATAATAGGTATAAGAATCAACATAATGCACATCAATGGTGATACATAGTAATTTGAGTGGTAGGGCTTACATCCTCAGATAAACACTTCTGAAGACAGACCAAATATCCAAACTTTCCAAGTTTAAGTTAATAGCTGTAAATGGATTATATAAGTTTTAGAAGTGTACCTTTTAGAAACAGGAAAGTATAAACTTCATGATTGATAGCCTTTTTTCCTACCTATTTGATCTAGCTAAAATGGCATGTGAAAAAGAGGCAAGTGCTTAGTTATAGCGGCAACTAAAATTTATTAGATGCTTCCTACAAACAGGCATTATACTGAGTGCTTTACATCTATCATCAGGTGTGCTCCTGTAATAACCCTATCATTATCTCTATCACATATACGGGTCAGTGAAGTTCCATAGCTTGCCTGAGGCCACAAACCTGCAAAGCGATGGAGTCACAATTTGAACCAAGGCAGTCTGATTCTTATGAAGAATAAAACCATCACACTTTTAAACACAATTCCACCAGACTAAGGCATGGGCAATAATGCTGAGAGGCCAGCACATCCCCAGATCATCCTGGAGGCAGGCAGAAATTTGCAGTTGGATATGGACCGCAGGTCCTCCACCTGTGCAATGAATTGTTAATATGACCAGCATCTCTGCCAAATTCATCCTTCTGACTCAAAATTGTCATCAAGAGGCTCCAGCAAAAGCTTGGTGTGATAGTTAATACTGAGTGTCAACTTGATTGGATTGCAGGATGCAAAGTATTGATCCTGGGTGTGTCTGTGAGGGTGTTGCCAAACGAGATTAACATTTGAGTCAGTGGGCTGGGAAAGGCAAACCTACCCTTAATCTAGGTAGGCACCATCTAATCAGCCGCCAGCATGGCTAGAATATAAAGCAGGCAGAAAAATGTGAAAAGACTAGACTGGCCTAGGGTTGCAGCCTGTACCTTTCTCCCATGCTGGATGCTTCCTGCCCTTGAACATGGGACTCCAAGTTCTTCAGTCTGGGGACTTGGACTGGCTCTCCTTGCTCCTTAGCTTGCAGACGGCCTATTGTGGGACCTTGTGATGGCGTGAGTTAATACTTAATAAACTCATATATATATATATCTCCATCCCCTATTAGTTCTGTCCCTCTAAAGAACCCTGACTAATATACTTGGCAAACAACATTACCAGGCACACAAAAAACGTCAAATGCCTTGGTCTTGAAAATAAAAATGGTAGAATCAGGTGCGTGTCCAGATTAGGAAAGACAAATCAGTTTCATCACATTTTCCATCCTAACTAGTGACAGTAGCAGCCGTGGTGCAGCCCTGTGGACAAGCCCAGGGGATGTTTTTCCCATTGAGGTGGTATGGCATCTTTCTGACTTGCTCAGCGCACGCCATTACTCACGCGTCCTGGTGCTGTGTTCCGAGGGCTGTGTCGAGATATTTGGTTCACTGGAATCCTTTCTCAGTTTCTAAGTTAAATTTTCCTATGTTCATTCTCATCGACTAGCTACAATGTTTCCACTTAGCTTTTTCTCCAGGCTCACTTAGGTTTCTAGTCATCTTTTGATCCTTTTTCCTCCTAAAATGTACAATGTTACAGTCATTTTTTAAATTACCATAGAAGGAACCATATTTTGTTTAATAGTTGTTAATTGTTCATTTGTTTAATAGTTGTTGATTTTGATTCAATGTTCTATTTTGATTCAAACTTTCTGCTCCCATAGTAAAAAGACAATTGTAGACTGGAGACACAGTCCCACAAGTGAGTGAGTGACTCCAAGGGCCAGAAGCCGTCCTTCGGGTGGCTTGTTTTAACATGGGGTTTCTGACAGCATACCAGCAATGCCCTGTATCATGTCCTGCATCCAAACAAGCACCCATTTATCTTCACACACACACAGATGTCAACGCACACTCCAAAACTCTGAATGGTAGGCATGTGCGTGTAACTGCCACAGGACAGCAGTGTAAGTGGTGGTACTTGTAACCCCTGAGCACACTGGTTTCAAAGGTCACAGGGAGAGACATGCATCCCATGTTGCAGAGTTCTAGTTCTTTACATTCTTGGGCATAAAAACATTAACAGAGACTTCACTGGCTTCCCTGTACTTGGTGTTAGAAAACTATAGAGTTAAATATTTGGATCCATGTTTACATTTAGGGATGATTAAGAGATACAGTAGGAAAATGACTATAGCCATATCTCAGATATCTCAAGATATCAGAGTGTCTTGAGATGCATGCTTGGTGAAGGTTCTTAAACTCATACCTGTGCTGGGTGGACAACGAAGGAGGCTGGCTTCATGCTTGGAGGAAGGGGACATAAGCTTCCTCCCTCTTCCAGGCCTGAGACATCTCACATCTTAGCTGCAGAGTCTCTTTATCCCCATGTTTTCTCTAGAGGCTTTTCTGATGACTCTCATCTGACCCTAAAAGATTCAAATGTCTCTACATTCCTACCCCTATTATGATCTTTCTGGATGCAATTCCTTCTATTCTTTTGCACTTATCTCATTATTTTGTATCCTTCTCATCTGGAATGTGTTACGGTTCATTCAGAGTGGATGGGGATTACAGTTTCATGAACCAAAGATGTAAAAGGTATGTTTAGACGTTTTAAAAGAACCCATACATGTGGAAAGCAAAATATTAACTACACATCATGCTTTTCAACCCCACTGCAAAATGCTCCAGAACCTCTGATTTGCAAAGTTCTGGGCCAGTTTTTTTTTTTTTTTTTTTTTTGAGACGGAGTCTCGCTCTGTCGCCTGGGCTGGAGTGCTGTGGCCGGATCTCAGCTCACTGCAAGCTCCGCCTCCCGGGTTTACGCCATTCTCCTGCCTCAGCCTCCCGAGTAGCTGGGACTACAGGCGCCCGCCACCTCACCTGGCTAGTTTTTTCGTATTTTAGTAGAGACGGGGTTTCACCGTGTTAGCCAGGATGGTCTCGATCTCCTGACCTCGTGATCCGCCTGTCTCGGCCTCCCAAAGTGCTGGGATTACAGGCTTGAGCCACTGCGCCCGGCCTGGGCCAGTTTTTAAAACTAGCTCCATAACTGTACAAACGTAAAAAATCTAACATTGAACTTCATTGGATTCTCAAAGGGTCTGGGATCCAGACATGGTCAGAGTCACTGGACAACATCCTGGTGAATTCTGCTGTTTCCTGTGAGTAGTGCACAGCCCCTGAATAAATGCAACCAATAAAATTATCCTGAATGAAAAGTAGGCCAATGAAGTCAGGAGGTCTTTGAACATGACTCTAGTTTCGTGGAACCCTCTCTACCTTGGATCTCACTTCAGAAGCGTTACATTACTCCTGCTACCGTCTCAGGACCAGGTGTGATAATAATAAAAAAAATTTAACAAGCTATATGGCAGGTTTTGCCCATTTAACTTATATATGAATTGAGTCATGTTACATGTTTTCTTCCAAGACTTACTTTCTTGCACTCCACAGGATTTTTCCAATGCACATGTGTTGATGCGTGTAGCGGAGTTCATTGATTTTCACTGAATAGTTGTCAGCTTTATAAATACATAAAAATTTATTTGTACATTATACTGTTGATAGAGACATTGTTTCTTTTTTTCTCATTAAATACAGTACTACAGTGAATAATCTTACTGTTATTTTCTAGTTAAGAGAGTCTCGGCCAGGCGATGTGGGTCACGCCTAATCCCAGCACTTTGGGAGACTGAGGTGGACGGATCATGAGGTCAGGAGTCCAAGACTAGCCTGACCAACATGGTGAAACCCCATCTCTACTAAAATGCAAAAATTAGCCAGGCGTGGTGGCGCATGCCTGTAATCCCAGGGACTCTGGAGGCTCAGACAGGAGAATCACTTGAACCCGGGAGGCGGAGGTTGCGGTGAGCCAAGATCACGCTACTGCACTCCAGCCTGTGCAACAGAGTGAGACTCTATCTCAAAAAAAAAAAAAAAAAAAAAGAGATTCTCTAGGAGACATAATCCAATAGAACATTCTGTTATAAAAGAAATATCCACTATTTATTTATTTATTTATTTATTATTTAT
>NW_016815814.1:1538274-1556482 GCF_001698545.2 Rhinopithecus bieti | reverse complement strand
TTTATTTATTTATTTATTTATTTATTTATTTTTTATTTTTTTTTTAATTTTTTTTTTGAGACGGAGTCTCGCTCTGTCACCTGGGCTGGAGTGCAGTGGCCGGATCTCAGCTCACTGCAAGCTCCACCTCCCGGGTTTATGCCATTCTCCTGCCTCAGCCTCCTGAGTAGCTGGGACTACAGGCGCCCGCCACCTCGCCTGGCTATTTTTTTGTATTTTTTAGTAGAGACAGGGTTTCACCATGTCAGCCAGGATGGTCTCGATCTCCTGACCTCGTGATCCGCCCGTCTCGGCCTCCCAAAGTGCTGGGATTACAGGCTTGAGCCACCGCGCCCGGCCAATATCCACTATTTAAGTTGTCCAGTGCAGCAGCCACTGGAACTCCATGTGGATATTGAGCATTTTAATGTGGATAGTACAACTGAGGAACTGAATTTTTAAATTTCTTTTAATTTTAATTAATTTATATCTATGTTTAAATAGTCACAAGTAGCTAGTAACCACCATATTGGACAGTGCAAGTCTAGACTTTATTTAGTAAGAGTAAATATCAGAATAGAATTACTGGTTGGTAGTCAGAAAAGACTCCAACAATTTTACATAATGCCAAATTGTTTTCAAAAATGGTTTTCCCAATCCTGTGTCTCCCAGCAAGAGTTTGTGTTGTTCCACATCCTTGCAAATGCTTGTGCTGGTTGACTCTAGGGACTGTGGTTGAGCCTTGGAGGCTCTCTCTTCTGCTGTTCTCTGCCACTCATTCCTGAGAGATGCAACAGAGCATGTAGATTATCACCTTGAAAAAAGGCATAGTTTGGGCTGGGAAACACTGTTTTAGTATTGTGTTGGCTCCCACACACTATATGAAATGACTCAGCCCATGTAAAGCATGGTGTCCAAGAGCAAAAACATTTATTGAAGGACAGGAAAGGAGACTTGCATGAATGCAACAATATTCCAAGTCAGTGGATAAGAAGACAATATAATAAAGATGTAAAAAATCCCTTAGTCAATATATAAATTCAATACAACGTCAATCACAATCCTAACAGGACTTTTTATAGAACTTGAAAAGATGATTCTAAAAGCTATATGAAGGAACAAAGGATTAAAATTAAGTAAGGGTACTCTTAGAGAAGAATTAAATAGGAGAATTTTCTTACCAAATATTAAAATCGATTAAAAATCAGTAATGATCAAGGTAGTGTGGCTTTGGTGTAGGAACAGATCAATAAATTAAAAAAGAACCTGGAAAATGACTCACAAAAATGCAAAAAATTGACATAGAATACCTGACGTTGCATATCAGTGGGAAAAAAGATGATTTCATGAATAATGTGGGGATCATTTATGGGAAATATCAATTGACTACTTTGTACTTTATGCAAAAATCAAATCCAGATAGATCTGGGACTTCATATGAAAGAACAACTTTGAAACTTTGTCTTGGAGAAATCCTGGGAGAAGTGTTTCTTTTGCCTGAGAATGGATACTGCATGTACTATCTCCAACCATAGAGGTTAACAAGGAAATAAATGATTATCTTATCCCCATTTCCACACACACACCAAAAAAAAAAAAAAAAAAAAAGGAGAAAAGGACAGTGCACATTAGAAAAAGTATGTACACTGATATTATCTATCAAATTCCAAGGTAGCAAAAAAAAATTATTACTAGCTTCACAAAAAACTTCACCAAGAGTTTCCTGAAATAGTGAGTACCCCAATTACATTTTTAAAAAATTATTTATTTATTTATTTATTTTGATACAGGGTCTCCGTCTGTCATCCAGGCTAGAGTGCAGTGGCGCTATCTCAGCTCACTGCAACCTCCATTTCCTGGGTTCAAATAATCCTCCCATCTCAGCCACCCAAATAGCTGGGACTACAGTCATGTGCCACCACGCCCTGCTAATTTTTGTACTTTTTGGTAGAGACAGGGTTTCAGCATGTTGGCTAGGCTGGTCTCGAGCTTCTGACCTCAAGTGATCCGCCCACCTCAGTCTCCCAAAGGTGGGATTATAGGCATGAGCCACCACACCAAGCTTCTAACTATATTTTAAATCATGATCGTTTCACTTACCCTCCTTTTAGAAACACATTTAAAGCACAGAGTGAGGCAACTTTTACATGTTACAGACAAGATTATGATTATATTATCTGTATTTTAAGTAATATATTCATAGTTCTTAAAGCTAACAAAATCTTTCTTGCATGTGCTTCTTAAGAAGTAAATGCTAAAAATGAAAATGCCCACTGACCTAGGATATCCCGGAGTGGAATCGACTGTCCGTCAGTGTGCTCTTAGAATCACTAGAGGTGTTTGACAGCTGTGCTAAGCAACAACACAGAGTGCAAAGACAAAGAAGTAAACCCAGCCAGGGCACTCTGCCACCACACCGAGATAAGTCAAGCCCTTTAACACCAGAGGCTGCTAAGGGTTTATTCCACACTCTCAGCAAGATAAGCTGCCATTCACGCCTCACAAGACACTCAGATCTGGAAAGCAGCCTAGAGGAAAAAGTAAGAGATGTGAATAAGTGCAATTATTTCAGCGAAGAAATTAACAGATTTCAAATTGTTTGATTTCACTCCCATGAACAGCCATCAAAAGCCATGTTCCTTGGAATGTTGGCTTTTCCTAGCACGTTCGTGTGGACTAGGAGAGAGGAATAACCCCAGGGCCCTATACTGAATTGTACCATGTGTCTGCCTTTCACGCTCACTGTCTGCGCTTCACGGTGTAAGAAGGCATTTGTTTCTCCATTTTACAGATGAAACTGAAGTACAAAGGATTAAATGAGTTGCCTCAATTCGCACTGCTGGGGAAACTTGGGGATCCAAATTCACACTCTTGCCACCGCTCATTCCTAGTTCTCTAAACAGCGTTTGTTAGACTTACAGTCCATTGGGTTGGACTCTGAGAAGGTGAATAGGGCATGGCATAATCCTTGACCATATTACGATTATCACATAATTTGGGGGTGTTGGTGGGCCTCTCTGTACTAGCTATTAACAGTGGTTTCCCTGAAAGCTGAATGAACTCTCTAACATTTTAAGATTTCCTAGGACAGATCCAATTTCAAGTGTTCTGTCCTATTTCCCCAGAAGAATAGGCAAAACACGAGTCCCTTTTCTTTTTTCTTCGTTTTTTTTTTTTCATTAAGAAAATAAAATTACCTGTCAGTAGAACTCAGCATACATACATTTCAAAGAAAAAACACACATCCCCTCTTCAAATGATCACCCCCAGGACAGTGTCTAGAGAGCTGGAAGGTCAAGGCAAATCACACTCATGGTATTGAACTTGGAAAGTGACTACTACATGAAGATGAATACACCTGAAAGAAAAAGAAATGTGGTTTTATCAAAAAGATTCATCTCAGCCAAATCAGTCTGCAAATGTCTGTGCCAGTCTGAGACTGTAAGCCATGTGGAATGTTACAGGAGTAACCCCTTCCTCCCCAGTTTCATGACCCACTAAGTCAAACCCTATACCTTAGAATTATCAACTTGCAAATATGAAAGGACTGTCAGAGTTCAGCCGGGCTGGCCTTTGACATGCTGCAGGAAGAGGGAAGGAAGGAGGGAGAAATAACTGGGACCTGTCTTATCAATGGGCAGCCACTTTTCTGCTGACTTTCACTTGACAAGTTCAGAAAGTTGCATGCCAAAAGGGTTTCTTGGAGAAGATCTTCTGTATCAGAGTGATAACTTAAGTGTGCCGTGACAGCCCTGTTGCTGGGCATCATACATTTCTTTGTGAAACCAGTGTCTACATGTGACACATCTTCCTTAAATGCCATGCGTAGAAGAAAGGGAAAAGAAACTTGAAGCCATAGGCCATCTTCAGCTTTAGGTAATGTTGGTAAATCTATTTACAGAAACAGCCTTCTGGTTCCTAAAAAGAAAGAGATGGTCACGTCTGCCTTAAAAGGCTAAGTTATCCCCAAGAAAATCTCTTTTCTTTCTTCCATTCAATGGGAAAAGGTCAGATTACAAGAGTCAAGTCCCATTCTAATCATATGAGGTCATAAGACTGCAATTTTGCTTAAGCAAACCTTACAAAGCATTGTGAATATGTGGCTGGAAAATGACAAAGTGAATTTTAGATAAGTGCCATCAATTAAGCTTGTTCTGGTGCAATTTACATTGTGTGGAAGTCCAGGGAACCAAAGCCGTTTATGTGGTCCTTCACATGCCCTCCAAAATTAGTGAATTATCTGTCAGGCCTATGTGTTTAGGACTCATTGGTTAATTATCCCTGGGGATTTTGTGCAGTTGGGATAACAGCACCTACAAGGGATTCTAGTGAAGGATAACAACAGAATTCTTTAAATAGCCAACCAGACAGCTAAATGGAACTTGGGTAGCTGAATTCTCAGAAAATGTAGGGGTTTTTTTCCAGAAGATTTTTGCAGTTACCTTGATTCTATTGTACCATTCTTGCCACACAGCAATCATCGCCCTAGCTAAGATAAAACACCCAAGTGAATTTTGTAATAAAGCCAAATGACCAAATCTGTGATAAAAAGAATTCCAAAATCTGCATCCCCAAGCTGTTATTCCAGGCACAAGAATGGTCATTCTCTGTTGCATGGTTGACATACTTCTGAGTTTTATCAGCTTCCCTGAGATAAGGTTAGAATGTTCGTCTTCTCAAATACCATGGACAACTTAAGGGCAGGGGCTGTGTTCCATTCATGTATCCCCGCAAACTAGCTTAAGGCTTGAGACATAGCACATGCTCAACAAATCAATAAACAAAAGTGCACCTTTGCAAATGGCACTATGGCATATTTGTCTGCTTCCAGTTTTCCAAGGTACTCCACAGAGAATTAAGCTTAAATATAACCAAGGGAATCTACATTTAAATACAGGATATTAGCCTTCCTAAATGTCACAATCTTCCCCAAAACTGCAAGTGCATTCTCATCCCTAAGGAACTTGCATCTCTTTCCTCTTGCCATCCATCTTCTGCCCCACTCCACACCCACTCACCGTCCTCTCTTTGAAAATATCAAGATTCTTTCTCTGGCTATTTCTTTTTGGGACAGTGGGGAATACTGGCCAGGACTTGACCCATGAGAATTCTGATCCTCCAAGTGGCTGATGAAACAAAGACGATCAGGGCATCCTTCAGTTAAGAAGGCTCATCCCTCCCCCATCCCAATGGTCCTGCCCCAAAGCCTTCAAGAGGAACTTCTTTGTACTGTTTCTTTTTTTCCTACTGTGCTTATTTTAAAGTTGTCTTTCTTATTAAATGGATTGGAGTATTGTCCTAGAGAAAAGAGATAAGTAAACAGCTGCTGTCCTTGGGTTCTACACTTTGAATCTGCTTATAGCCAAAGAAAAAGTCTAGTTCCTCATCAGAAGACCATATTGGGTTTGGGGCAAAATCCTCATAGAAATAAAATGACTTTTTCTGGAGTGTCCCCTTTCTACATAAATGCTGTTCTCTGGAACTTGTGGTGGTGATGTCAGGCAGCTCTGAGAGGAGCCAGGAATCTTGAGCCCCAGCCAGGGGCAACTTATCATGGCTAATAATTCATCCTTCACCACCACTAGAACAAATGTTTATTAAGCACCTACCCTGTGTAAAGCACAGTGGCACTAGACTAGCAAGGAAGGGTCTGCAATACTAACCAAAATAACAATGAAAAGCTACCATTTATTCAAGTCCTACTCTGTGCCAGGCACTGAGCCCCATTCTTTATGGTCATTATCTCATCCAATTCTCCCCTAAACCCTACGACATAGGTGCTATCATCATCTCTGTTTTACAAATGAGGGTGCTGGTCAGAGCGCCAAGAAGAGGAAGATCCAAGATCAACACCAGCTCTGTTCAATCCCTAAGCCCAGTCTTTCAGTTAAACACACTCTACTTCCCCAAGAGGGGCTGATTTGATAGAGTGAAGACATGGCTGAGAGAATACAGTTGGGGGAAGAGGAGAAGCCGGAAGAAGGGGAGCACCTTTGTCTGTAATTGCAGGAGAGAGGAAAAGATAGATGAAGTGGTAGAGGAAGAAGTTGAGAAACATCATTCTTAATATTCTCAATTTCCTCTGTGAATTAAAAGGCAAAGTAATTTGGTTAAAAATAAAAAGTGCCCAGCCTGGACAACATAGTGAGACTCTGTCTACACACACACACACATTAGCCAGGCATTGTGCCACATGCCTGTGGTCCCAGCTACTTGAGAGGCTGAGGTGGGAGGACTGCTTGGGCACAGGAGGTTGAGGCTGCTGTGAGCTGTGACCGTGCCACTGCACTCCAGCCCAGAAGACAGTGAGACCTTGTAACAAAACAAAACAAAGCAAAAAAAAAAAAAAAAAAAAAAAAAAAAAAAAAAAAAATGCAAGAATGGGGTAGAGGTAACAATAATAATGATGATAATTATAGTAATGATAGCAGCAAAAATAAATTACTATGTGCCTAAAAATGCTATTTTAATTCTCACAATTCAGTAAGTCAAACAGTATTTCACACCTAAGGAAACCGAGGCTCAAAGAAATAAAATAATATACACATTGCAGAACACTTACTAAATAGTAGATCTGGGATTTTAACACAGGAAGTCTGACTCCAGAGGCCAAGTTGCTAAGGAGAGACTGAGCAAATGGATTAGAAATGCGTAAAACATAGCTTTTAATTTACTTTTCATTTAAAATATAAAATTTGAAAAGTTGTGGTCTAAGAGGTGGTTGGAGGAAATTTTGGCTTAGCATGTTTGAACTGAAAATGGAACAGCTAGGTCAATACGTGAAGGAGATAAATATGCTGAAAATAAAGTTCAAGAGAGGAATTAGTATAGAGTTTTAATAGTAACAATATACCATATATATTTATACTTTATTATTAGCACCAACATTTTTACTTAGTGATACAATTCAAGACATGTATCAATTCCAACATTTATAAATAGCACTAAAACATATTATTTCCCCCTTAAAATTCAATGAAACATTGCATAAATTTTAAGCAACTCTTTAAGAATCTTAACCAGTCTATACAAGGACTAGAGTCGTTTCCATAATTATTGAAGTCAATTCTACTTTGAATTTCAGCAACACTGAAGAAATATTGTAAAACTGAGTAGTAAAATAAACTGTGCCTAAAGGATCAAAGGGACGTTGGCAAGTGCTGTGAGCTACTTGTCCCTAAGCTGAGCATCCGAATGAAGAAAATAGATGATCTGTAGCACTGGAAGCAGTCAAGTTCCCAGATGACAAGGTCCTTACAGTGAGTGAAATGGTGAGAAGACAGGGCGGACAGCTGGGAAGGAGGCTACCAAGGACCAGAGAGAGGAGGCCTTGGAGAGACAGTGGTTCTTGCAGGGAAAATGTTAAGATTGGTTCCTGCTTTATTTCCTTTGCTACTTGCTACTCTTTCCTTGGTACAGAGCCAATGAGAGATCAATTTCTCTGTAGAAAAGAGTTCTTTCGTTGCTGAATTGTTACTGTAGAAGATGCCAGGTTCCAGTGTCACCCACTCAAGAGTTTTTCTAGAGCAATGAACGTCTCAGGTTCCTTGGCCAAATGTTTTAACATTGTCTCCACTCTTTCTTAACTGGCACTTCTCAGACTTCTTCCATCTGTTCCTCTCCAGGACCCTCTGTCAATCCTGTCCCATCATTGACCAAGCCTATACACTCTCTTACTGTGCACACAGTCCACTTGTTTCCATGTTCCAAGGAAGGTAACTTCATCCACAGGGCTCTCAACAAGCTGTCAATCTTTGGGGGGTCTCCTTTACAGCAACTTCAATACTTATTATCCAGGCAGCAAAGTGGTGTTCCCACTTCAGCTGTGAATGAAATCTGTAGAGAAATTTCTGTTCTTTCTATTCTCAGGAAAATTTTTTAAAACTTTGAATATTTATCTTTTCACCTTCATAACCCAAAAATATCATTTAAAATGTACTGCCAGGATCAGACACAATCTAACATAGGGTTTTCTACTCTTCAGAGTGTTACTCTTTGGTCAGAAAACTTGAACCTTGCTCTGATTAGGTGGTTTTTCTTACCCCTCAAAACTTGTATTTTTATCATCTATGAAGTGGGGATAACAGTGGTTGGCATAAAAAACCTTAGTTCTAATAATCGTTATTATGAGAAGTGAGGATAACAGTGGTTGGCATAAAAAGCCTTAGTTCTAATAATCATTATTATGATGTGCACATTTATTCAGCTCCAGGCTTTTAATTGTTTATTCTCCCTTTTAAATGGCATCTGGTTTTGAAATTTAGTATCTACTGTGTCTTTTATCATGCACTAATCTGTAAGTGATTCAGATGCTCTTGAAAACTGCTTAGAAAAAGTCATTTAAACAATTAAATGAATACATAGCTAATTCTCATTTAATGAAAGAATTCCATCCATTGGAATAGGTCAATTGATTTATGTTGGCTAATGTAGCTATTAGAAAATGCCATACAACTTTTGACTTCTGGGTACTCATTTGTTAGCCAGCTGTTTGGAACTCAGAACACATTTTCTCATTATGTTATTATACTGGTGGTTGGATTCTCAGGCAAGTTTGTAAAAGTATATTTTAACGACAATGAGGTTGAAGCATACAATACCAATGCCACTGTGGAATGTAACAGCTAGAAACTAACAGAGATTACTGAGGATCAGATAAGGTTGTATATTTGAAACGTGCTGAGTATCCAACAGTTTATATAGAAATTTTAAACATTATCACTTAAATATCATTGTTAAATATTATAAATAAAGCTTATTATATTTTCTTAAAAAAATATAGAAGAGAAGGTCGAATCCTGAACTCCAACTAAATCCCCATTCCTTTTGCACCTGTGTTTGCCAAAGGAAAACACTATAAAATAAGGTTAATAAAAAAACTGCAGCTTGCAAAAGCAGGAGAAATCTGAGATATCCTGCAGCCTGTCCTTTCATGGATATGTGGATGTGAATGAAATGACCATAGTCAACAGAGGCACAGTAAAGGAGAAAGAGTATGGGAATTTACAACCTTGATAATATGGGATTATGAATAGTTTATCTGCTATGTCCTCTCTTCCTCCTATTCTCCTTTCCTTTCTCCCTTTCTTTCTCCTTTCTTCCCTCTTCTCTCCCTCTCTTTCTAAATATATGCTTGGAGTGTTTCAGGTTATTAAAATGTATATGTTTTATATGTTTAATGTATATGAATATATTATACACACACACACACACATATGGAAAGAAATCTTGGTTAGTACACCACTCTTTGAAGAGTTCACGTTCATGCCATCTGACCCTCACAGTAATCAAAAGAATAGGGGAGGCAGAAAAAAATCATCTTTTATATAAATTGGGAAACCAAAACCCCAAATGCTGAAATGATTCTTCCTAGATAACACTCTTGTCAAATACCCCTTCCAGTTGTCATGAGAATTGGGGCTGAGGTCTCACAATTAAACTAGGTCTAAGCTAAAGCAAATGAGGAATTAGGCAAGGGATTATTTTCAAATGGAAAACATGCCGGGTAGCATCAGAACCTTAGACTTAGTAGGTTGGTTAATGGTTTTAATGTCTCACAATTAAACTAGGTCTAAGCTAAAGCAAATGAGGAAATAGGCAAGGGATTATCTTCAAATGGAAAACATGCTGGGTAGCATCAGAACATTAGACTTAGTAGGTTGGTTAATGGTTTTAATAATTTCAGACACTTAATGCAGATTTTAATATTCTATAGAATTTTGCTGACAGTATTTTAAAATTAAAATCAATAATCAGGCAAAATGAGACACCAAAACATCCAATTCTCTCTCATATAAATGACACCTGACTCTTCCCTATACTACTCTACAAATATTTCTTAAGTTCCATATATACCCCCAAATAAGATGATTCCCTCATTTTCCCAATAAAAGATTAAAAAGAGAGAGAGAGAGATTTTGTGGAATTTTATATATATATATCCCATTTAAGGATGTAGATGAAAGAGTCAAATGTTTATTTATTTTACTTAATAATTTTACTACACATATATTTTGATGTTATATAAAATCAAATTAAAATTAGAATTTTCCACTTTCACATTTTCTTTTAAAACTTCCTTCAAACTCTTCAAGTGAATCTCAGAGTGTTATCACATGAGCCATTTTTTGAGTCATTTAGTATAACTTCTAGACTTTATCCTCTTATAATTGTAACGTAAGACTTTGTGAGGCCTTAAATATACAATGACTTCTCTTGTCTGCAGTAGAATTTTGGGGGAAATCCTTGCCTTTCTCCAGTAGAACTTTGGGGGAAATCCTTGGGTCTGTACAACAGATGAAGAGCGTTGTGCTCTGTGTCTCCAGGAGACAGTTTTTCCCCTTGGGTTAAACAGTCCAATCTCTGACCGTCCCAGGGAATGGGGCTACCTACATGCAACACTGGGAAACCTGGAGAACTTCAGGTCAGGATGGAAAGCTGTCAATGAGATGAGGTATCAACCTGCAGATACACATTCGAGACATCGCTTTACAAGGCCAGAAACCAGGCCGTGCTTCAGTATATGGCCATGGTTCTCTTGCTGGCTGCTTTCTGGCAGTGGTGATAAGATTCCACAGAGTATCTGCTTGAAATGTTACACATTCATTCATCATCATCATTTCAGAACCTTTTTTCAGAGCAGTTGACATTTAGACCTCTGAATGAGGATTATTTCGGAATGGGCCATGTATGGGGAAAAATGTGGATGATGATGGCTGTTCCAGAGATGGCAGAAATGAAGATCTCAGATTGGAAACTAATTTTAGTCATGCTGCACATGCTCATCCCCTGTCACGCTCCTCTCTATCTCGCCTCTCACCGAACAGTCCGCTCATGCTGCAGGCAGTGCCCGATAGCATTTATGAGCGTCTTCATGATGCTCTTCCCAAAACGTTCTGTAAAAACTTAGCATTGCCCTTTGATACCAATGACTTATGAGAACGACTTGTATCATTCCATTGCCCAAAGGGCATCGATAGATGTCAGGATTCTGAAATAGCTGCAGAAGCCGCTGCCAGCACACATTTTGCAAGCAAAACTTACAGGGTGGTGGATTAGAATAACAGAACTTTGGGGAAGAGTATTCGTCACAAGATGGAATCAAGTGGTTCACACGTTGGCATTTTCCCAGTTGCTGACTGTTGTTAGTAAACTCGGAGGCATCCTACCAGGCAGATTGCCTCTGCCCAAATACTGCCTGAATCACCGATGCAATAGCATTCTGACGGGAGTGTATCAGGGCAGGACCCATTCATATTTCATATACATGTCTTCTCCTGATGTTCCATATTGCTATTCAATTTTCATGAGTTTATATCTTATCTCCTAATTGGTTTATGATTGGAAATCTAGGACTTGTTTGGGCCACCATTGGAAAGACAGGAGTTTAATGTGGAAATGAGATTCTTGTCCAATAGGTTGAAAATTCTTGACAGGGATCAGAGTTAACTGACAAAAGGGGTGGAGATGGGGCCCACTGGGAGATGTTACTGCATGAGGGAGATTGTTCTGTACCCTTTGGAATACAAGAAAGGATATGGGAAGCATTTCATTGGGCTTTTGTTAGCATTAACCATTCCTTTCTCTGCTTTCTTGCTCATGTATGCTGCTAACATTTATTAAGCATATGCTGTGTGCTAGAAACTTGAATAAGGACTTCTTCGTAGCCCTTATTTTCTCTCCAACTCCTTCTGATGCTTTATTTAATACAATATTTAAGAGCACGGTCTTTTTGCATCACACAAACCTTTTGATATAACACACAATAAGACCACTTATTGACCACATGAATTCAAACGATGACTGAATCTTTCTGAGACTCTGTTTTCCAAAAAATGGAGATCAGAATATTTCCTACCTCATGGGGTTGTTGTGAGACCAAGTCAAATAGTGATTATAACGTATTTCAGGTCCAACTGCTGAAAAATTATAAGCAATTGCTATCATTATTTAGTGCAAGTTTTTTTTTTATTGGACTGAAACTTCTGAAATTGCCATTTTGGATGTCAAAATGGTAGAATATTGATAACTGTATGTGGATCAATTTAACATATGCTTTATTTTCTAGATGGGTTTATGTTGGTTGTCATCATAAATCTCCTTTACAGTGTAAATGAGGAAAGAACCATAGTGTCCAAAGACTGCAACCAAGCTTCCAAATTATAAGTTTATGTAAGCCAGGATTATACTTTGTGTAATTAAGCACTAAACTTGAGGCTCTCTACATAGGAGATAGTAAATGAATATTAGAATAACGAATTCATATGTATGAGATATTTGGACTTTAGGAAACAGGCAACTATTTTTAATCACCCCATTTTCATTGGCTATAAAATTTCATTTCTGATACCTAAGAGCAAGTTGACAGAATCATTTTAAAAACATGAATAGTAAATATTTATGAGCTGCCCTGGTTGCGTTTGGGAACTGGATCTGTCATATACACACCATCTGACTTCAAACCAGTGATTCTTGATGAAAAACAAAGCTGTGAAAATCATAACATGACAATGGGTGTTAAGGGTGAGGGTTTCCCTTATATCTCTGCCTCTCTTCAAAAAATGAAAAGATATCTTTGATTAGAAATAAAAGGAGCTAGAAGGTATAAAACTCTCTCTCCAGTTAGGGATGAGAGCACCATGAGAAGTGAAAAGAAATTTGGGATCCCCACACCTCAACCCATACGCTAAGCAACATTACTACCAGGTCTAAAAACCACCCTTAATTGTAGAGGTGACTCTGCTCCCTGGTTTTGGTCCAGAGGAGACAGTGAAGTGATGGTCGTTTTGATGCACAATCGCCGGATGGGCTCTCTGGCAAAGTCTACTGAAAACCAAACTTGATTGTTGTAAATTTGAATGTAAAGCATAAATTAGGAGGACGTTTGCAGATCTATAGAGACCGAAAGTAGATTGGAGGTTGCCAACGGGTTGCTGTGGGGGAGGTGGGGCAGGGGTTGATTGCTAAGTGGTATGAGGTTTCTTTTTGTGGTAATGAAAACGTTCTAAAATTGACTATGATGATGGTTGCACAACCCTGGGAATACACTAAAAGTCATTAAATTATACATTTTAAATGGTGTGTTGTAGGGTATGTAAACTATATCTCAATTAAGATTTTAAAAATAACAGAAGAAAAGAAGAAGAAAAAATTCATTTTGAAAACCTTTAATCCTTCCATGAATATATATATAACTTCTTTAAGCATTTTGATGTGTAACCTTCTGGACTTTTTCCCATGCTTTGGGAGCTGTTTAGTCAACTACAATTTTAAATTTACCAATATAACCCAAATATCTTTTTATGCCAATGTAAATTTATGTAATCTTTATTAAACGGTTGCATAACATTCCAGTTATTTGCATATCCTTAGACTTACTTAGTGAATCTCTTATTGTTAGATATTCAAATTGCTTCTTTTTATTATTAAAATACTCCTTTGTATCTACAAAAAGAAGAATTAGCAGGGGCAATCCCTGAAAAATGGACTGAATTATCTAAAAACACTGTCAGTGGTGCAAGAGTTGACCTCCTTCCATTAAAATAAGCGTTTGCACTGTGTAAATAGTCTGCATGACACATAAACACCTACTGTGCCCCAGGTACTGCACTTTGTGCTGAGGGTTCTACAAATGACAGAAATTATCTATCCCTAGCTCAGGCCTGAATTATCACTTCATGGGCAACATTCCTAACTATTTTTAGGTAATAATTTCAGATAATAGTGTATCACAAATTAGACAGTAGTGAATTTTCCAACGTGTATTTTACTGTCACAACCTAAGCACAGAATCCAAGTATATTAGTGCTGACAGATCATTTACTGAAGCCCTGCATCATTTTATTGTCAATGAAAAACCTTAGGCCTGAGGATGTTTAATGACTTTTCCCAGGTGACATAGTCAGAATCTAACAGAACTAAGATCTGAACCCAACTCTGGGTGAGTCCATAGTATTTCCACCATACCACACTAGCATCCAATAGCAAATCTCTCTATAACACCTTCCTTGCAACTGCCCCACTCCAAAACCCCTCCCCCATCAGCTTGTGGTGTGAGCTCAGGGAAAAAAAAAATCTCATTTTCCACTTGTTACAGTTAGGAGTTTTAAGAAAGCAATTAACACTAAGGAGTGAATGAGAGTAGGTTTAATCCTCCAAGGAACATGTATGTTTTAAAAGAGAGGAAGTCCATAATGATAACTATTTTTGCATATTTGTAGCTCTTTGCCTTTTTCAAAGCCACTTTCATATTGGAGCCGCATGATAGTAGGATATTAACTGTACAGATGGAGACGCTAAGGCTCACGGCGAGTCTTCCCTGACAAAAGTGGCAAAGCTGGGGTAGACACCCAGATCCTTGGTCATAAATCCGGAGATCCTTCCAATAATAAATTATCCAATTAAACAGATGGGATGCCTGTCAAGGTATTTTTGGGAAGTGTCAATTATCCCTTCTTCCTCCAAGAATAGGAGTCAACCAGTTGGCTCTTGTGCAAATGTGCTGCCCCCGTCACCACCACTGTGAAGCTGAAGAATCTGGGCTCCTGCGACTGCTGTCTTACATGTTTCCTCATCTCCAAGGGGATGGGCTCTTTATAAACTCCACAAATGAGCACAAGAGGTGTTGTCGCCTTTTAGTTTATTAAAACCCACTTTTAGAAAAGGCCAGGTCAAAAGATTAAAGGGAAATAGATATGAAATGTTAGAAAATGGAAGCAAGCCCTTCTAATCCCCTCCACATTCTTCCCCACGACCCTGTCCCTCTCTTGCTACCCAGGGAAGGATCACACCCTTTCCATCACAGCGAATCAGCCGCCCTGACACGTCCTGAGATCTGCTTCTCCTTCCAGCCTTTCAGCACCCAATATTGGACACACATTCCTTTAGAGCCTGTGGCGGCCGCTGCCTCGTGCGACAAGTGGCCGCGCATTGCAGATGCACACCACAGTCCACCAAGCGTGGTGGAACGGGTTATCTCAGATCAAATTCCTGCGGCAGCCACTTCCTCTCCTTATCTGGGAATCGGGGATTTTTATGAGGGCGGGTGGATGTAAGCCCTTCCAGTGCACCAGCGGTCCTAATAAGCATGACTTCTTGGCAATGCAATCTGAGAGTGAGCTCTAATGTGTGCTAAGGGTGTATGCTTCCAAAGAGGGAGGGAGACCTGACAAGCAGAAACCCACTCAGTCATGCATCCGTTTACCCACAAAGGCCTATTCGATGCCCATATTTGCCAGACCTGGACTGGCACACAGGAGACCGTGAGTGAGGCCTGATCTTTGCCCTGAAGGAAAGCAAGAGGAACAATGTGAAGAACGTACAGAGTGCTGTGGGAATGAGCCGTCCAACTCTAAGAAGAGCCAGGGATTATCAGGTTTGACTCGCAAGAGGGCTGACACTCAGCAGGTGAATGATTTGTGCCATGGCCCTCCATGAATGGGTTATGCAGGCAAGATTGGAACCGCGAGCTGATTCCCATGCTCCCCACTGTCCGAACTCCCCGCTGTCCCCTGAAGGTTGAGGAACAAATCACAAAGAGAGATTTTCACAGGGTTCTTATTCACAGATTGCTTCTGTCATTTTTTCCCATAGGTTATTGGGGTACAGGAGGTATTTGGTTACATGAGCAGCTTCTTTAGTGGTGATTGGTGAGATTTTGGTAGACCCATCACCTGAGCAGTATACACTGTACCGTATTTTGTAGTCTTTTATCCCTCACCCGACTCCCATTCTTTCCCCCAAGTCCCCGAAGTCCGTTGTATCATTCTTATGCCTTTGCGTCCTCACAGTTTAGCTCCCACATATCAATGAGAACATACGATGTTTGGTTTTCCATTCCTGAGTTACTTCACTTAGAATAATAGACTCCAATGTCATCCAGGTCACTGCAAATGCTGTCAATTCATTCCTTTTTGTGGCTACATAGTATTCTATCATATATATACACCTCACAGTTTCTTTATCACTCGTTGATTGATGGACATTTGGGTTGGTTCCATGGTTTTGCAGTTGTGGATTGTGCTGCTATAAACATGCATGTGCAAGTATCTTTTTCTAATAATGACTTTTTTCCTATGGGTAGATACCCAGTAGTGGGATTGCTGGATCAAATGGTAGACCTACTTTTAGCTCTTTAAGGAATCTCCACACTGTTTTCCATAGTGACTGTACATTTCCACCAGCAGTTTAGAAGTGTTCCCTGTTCACTACATCCATGCCAACATCTACTTTTTTTTTTTTTAATGGCCATTCTTGCAGGAGTAAGATGGTATCACATTGTGGTTTTGATTTGCATTCCCTGATCATTAGTGATGTTGAGCATTTTTTATGTTTGTTGGCCATTTGTATATCTTATTTTCAGAATAGTCTATTCATGTCTTTCGTCCACTTTTGGATGGGATTGTTTGTTTATTTCTTACTGATTTGTTTGAGTTCATTGTAGATTCTGGATATTAATCCTTTGTCAGACATATAGATCATGAAGATTTTCTCCCACTCTGTGGGTTGTCTGTTTACTCTGCTGACTGTTCCTCTTGCCATGCAAAAGCAATTAATTAATTAATTAATTAGGTCCCAGCTATTTACCTTTGTTTTTATTGCAGTTGCTTTTGGGTTCTTGGTCATGAAATCCTTGCCTAAGCCAATGTCTAGAAGGGGTTTTCCAACGCTATCTTCTAGAATTTTTACAGTTTCAGGTTTTAGGTTTAAGTCCTTAATTCATCTTCATTTGATTTTTGTATAATGTAAGAGATGAGGATCCAGTTTCATTCTCCTACATGTGGCTAGTCAATTATCCCAGCACCATTTGTTGAAAATGGTATCCTTTCTCCACTTTACATTTTTGTTTGCTTTGTCAAGGATCAGTTGGATGTAAGCATTTGTATTTATTTCTGGGTTCTCTATTACGTTCCATTGATCTATGTGCCTATTTTTACACCAGTACCATGCTGTTTTGGTGACTATGGCCTAATAGTATAGTTTGAAATCAGGTAGTGTGATGCCTCCAGATTTGTTCTTTTTGGTTAGTATTGCTTTGGCTATGCGGGCTCTTTATTGGTTCCATATGAATTTTAGATTTTTTTTTCTAATTCTGTGAAGAATGATAGTGGTATTTGGATGGGGATTGCATTGAATTTGTAGACTGCTTTTGGCAGCATGGTCATTTTCACAATATTGATTCTACCCACCCATGAGCATGGGATGTGTTTCCGTTTGTTCGTGTCATCTATGATTTCTTTCAGCAGTGTTTCACAGTTTTCCTCACAGAGGTATTTCAATTCCTTGGTTAGGTGTATTCCTAAGTATTTTATTTTATTTTTTTGCAGCCATTATAAAAGGGTTTGATTCTTTGCTTGGTCACTGTTGGTATATAGAAGAGCTACTGATTTGTGTACATTAATCTTGTATCTGGAAACTCTGCTGAATTATTTTATCAGTTCTAGGAGCTTTCTGGAGGAGTCCTTAGTGTTTCCAAGGTAAATGATCATGTCGTCAGCAAACAGTGACAGTTTAACTTCCTCTTTATGGATTTGGATGCCCTTTATTTCTTTCTCTTGTCTGACTGCTCTGGCTAGGACTTGCAGTACTATGTTGGAGAGGAGTGGTAAAAATGGGCATCCTTGTCTTGTTCCAGTTTTCGGAGGGAATGCTTTCAACTTTTCCTCTTTCAGTATTATGTTGGCTGTGGGTTTGTCATAGATGTCTTTTATTACATTAAGGTATGTCCCTTATATGCCTATTTTGCAGAGAGTTTAATTGTAAAGGATGCCAGATTTTGTCTAATGCTTTTTCTGCATCTATTGAGATGATCATGTGATTTTTGTTTTAATTCTGTTTATGTGGGGTATCACATTTACTGACTTGTGTATATTAAACCATCCCTGCATCTCTTGTTTGAAACCCACTTGGTCATGGTGGATTATCTTTTTGATACATTGTTGGATTTGGCTAGCTAGTATGTTGTCAAGGATTTTAGCACCTGTGTTCATCAAGGATATCAGTCTGTAGTTTTCTTTTTTGGTTATGTCCTTTCCTGGTTTTGGTATTAGGGTGATGCTGGCTTCATAGAATGAATGAGGGAGGGTTCCTTCTTTCTCTATCTTGTGGAATAGTGTCAAAAGGATGGGTACCAATTCTTTGAATGTCTGGTAGAATTCTGCTATGAATCTGGTCCTGGACTTTTCTTGTCGGTAATTTTAAATTAGCATTTCAGTCTCACTGCTTGTTATTG
>NW_016815814.1:1504528-1538161 GCF_001698545.2 Rhinopithecus bieti | reverse complement strand
GGGTTCCTTCTTTCTCTATCTTGTGGAATAGTGTCAAAAGGATGGGTACCAATTCTTTGAATGTCTGGTAGAATTCTGCTATGAATCTGGTCCTGGACTTTTCTTGTCGGTAATTTTTAAATTAGCATTTCAGTCTCACTGCTTGTTATTGGTCTGTTCAGGGTATCTAATTCTTCCTAATTTAAGCTAGGAGAGTTGTATTTTTCCAGGAATTTATCCATCTCTTCTAGGTTTTCTAGTTTATGTGCACAAAGGTATTCATAGTAGCCTTGAATGATCTTTTGTATTTCAGTGGTGTCAGTTGTAATATCTCCTGTTTCGTTTCTTAGTGAGGTTTTTGGATTTTTCTCTCTTCTTTTCTTGGTTAATCTTGCTAATGGTCTATCAATTTTATTTATCTTTTCAAAGAACCAGGTTCTTGTTTCATTTATCATTTGTATTTTTTTGTTTCAATTTCATTTAATTCTGCTCTGATCTTGTTTATTTCCTTTCTTCTGCTGGGTTTGGGTTTGGTTTGTCTTTGTTTCTCTAATTCCTTGAGGTGTGACCTTAGAATGTCAGTTTGTGCTCTTTCAGTCTTTTTGTTATAAGCATTTAGGGCTGTGAACTTTCCTCTTAGCACCGCCTTTGCTGTATCCCAGAGGTTTTGATAGGTTGTGTCATTATTGTCATTCAGTTTGAAGAATTTTTAAATTTCCATCTTGATTTTGTTTTTGACCCAATGCTCATTCAGGATCAGGTTACCAAATTTCCATGTATTTGTATGGTTTTGAAGGTTCCTTTTGGAGTTGATTTCCATTTTTTTTCCACTGTGATCTGAGAGCATGCTTGATGTAATTTCAATTTTCTTAAATTTATTGAGACTCATTTTATGGCCTATCATACGGTCTATCTTGGAGAAAGTTCCATGCACTGTTGAATAGAATGTGTATTCTGCAGTTGTTGGATGAAATGTTCTGTATATATCTGTTAAGTCCATTTGTTCTGAGGTATAGTTTAAATCCATTGCTTCTTTGTTGACTTTCTGTCTTTATATCCTGCCTAGTGCTGTCAGTGGAGTATTGAAGTCCCCCACTATTATTGTGTTGCTATCTCATTTCTTAGATCTATTAGCAATTGTTTTATAAATTTGGGAGCTCCAGTGTTAGTTGCATATATGTTTAGGATTGTGATATTTTCCTGTT
The DNA here is from genome assembly GCF_001698545.2 of Rhinopithecus bieti. Taxonomy (NCBI): domain Eukaryota; kingdom Metazoa; phylum Chordata; class Mammalia; order Primates; family Cercopithecidae; genus Rhinopithecus; species Rhinopithecus bieti. The sequence goes on along the minus strand of NW_016815814.1, from coordinate 1,536,977 downwards.
AGATTAGTCCTTTTATCATTATGTAATGTCCTTCTTTGTCTTTTTTAACTGCTGATGCTTTAAAATTTGTTTTGTCTGATATAAGAATAGCTACCCCTGCTTGCTTTTGGTGTCCATTTGCATGAAATGCCTTTTCCATCCTTTTACTTGAAGTTTATGTGAGTTCCTATATGTTAGGTGAGTCTCCTGAAGGCAGCAGATAGTTGGTTGGTGAGTTCTTATTCATTCTGCAGTTTTGCATCTTTTAAGTGGAGCATTGAGGCCATTTACATTCAATGTTAGCATTGAAATGTGAGGTACGATTGCATTTATCGCGCTCTTTGTTGCCTGTGTAGTTTTTGTTTTTTTTTTTTTTTTTTTTTGAGACAAGCTCTCACTTTGTCACCCAGATAGGAGTGCAGTGGCACAACCTCAGTTTGCTGCAATTTCCACCTCCTGGATTCAAGCAATTCTCCTGCCCTCAGCCTCCCGTGTAGCTGGGATTACAGGTGTCTGCCACCAGGCTCAGCTAATTTTTTTGTATTTTTAGTAGAGATGGGGTTTCACCATGTTGACCAGGCTGGTTTTGAACTCCTGACCTCAAGTGATCTGCCCACCTTGGCCTCCCAAAGTGCTGGGATTATAACAGGTGTGAGCCACTGTGCCTGGCCTGGTTTTTTGTTTTTTTCTTTTTGCTCTTTAACTTGCATTTTTGTTTTATAGGTCCTATGTGATTTATGCTTTAAAGAGGTACTGTTTTGATGTGTTTCCAGGATTTGTTTCAAGATTTAGAACTCCTTTTAGCAGTTCTTGTAGTGGTGGCTTAGTAATGACAAATTCTCTGAGCATTTGTTTGTCTGAAAAAAAAAAACAAAAAACTGTATTTTTCCTTCATATATGATGATTAGTTTCACTGAATACCAAATTCTTGACGGATAATTGTTTTGTTTGACGAGGCTGAAGACAGGGCCCCAATCCCTTCTAGCTTGTGGGGTTTCTGCTAAGAAATCTGCTGTTAATCTGATAGGTTTTCCCTTATTGGTTACCTAGTGCTTCTGTCTCACAGATCTTAAGATTCTTTCCTTCGTCTTAACTTTGGATAACCCGATGACAATGTGCGTAGGTGGAAGATCTTTTTGCAGTGAATTTCCCAGGTGTTTTTTGTGCATCTTGTATTTGGATGTCTAGGACTCTAGCAAGGCCAGGGAAATTTTCCTCAATTATTCCCCCAAATATATTTTCCAAGCTTTTAGAATTCTCTTCCTCCTCAGGAACACCGATTATTCTTAGGTTTGGCCATTTAACATAATCCCAAACTTCTTGGAGGCTTTGTTCATATTTTGTTTTTCTTTTTTTTTTTTTCTTTTGGAGACAAAGTCTCACTCTGCCTTCCAGGCTGGAGTACAGTGGAGTCCGGTCATTGCAGCTTGTTGAGACTGTCTTTGAACAAAGACTATCTACTTTAGAACACCCTTTGGTGCAAAACTTCCAGGGTATTAGTTTCAGATTTATTCCCTTTAACTCTAAGCCACTCAAAATAGTCACAACTATAGACATTCACAAGTGCTATGGTAGAAGAGCTCTCCTCTCCTTTATCTTGCAAAACACAAATAAATGAGCTCCTTCTAGTCTCTTTCTTTCCCTTCCTGAGCAACATAATAACATTTCCCTAAATCCATTAGGTGGGGCACTGCTAAGTAGATACCCATGCCAGGGAGGATAAAGTGAGAGTAGGAATCATTGTTGCCCAGTATATTAGTCCATTCTTGCATTACTATAAAGAAATACCCAAGGCTGGGTAATTTATTAAGAAAAGAAGTTTAGTTGACTCAGAGTTCTGCAGACTTTACAAGCAAGTGCTAGCCTCTGCTCAGCTTCTGGGGAGGCCCCAGGAACATGGCAGGAGGTGCAGCAGGAGCAGGCACATCACATGGCCAAGCAGGTGTAATGCAAAGAGAGGTGTCACACTATCACAAGGACATAACCAAGCTATGAAGAATTGGCCACCATGGCCCAAACACCTGCCACCAGGCTCCACTTCCAACAATGGTGATTACAATTCATCATGAAATTTAGAGGGGACAACATCCAAACTATATCACCCAAGGAAGGGTGTCAGGATCTAAGCAGGCAAGGAGGGTGTCCATATGGTAAGAAGAGGGCCATAGCCAGGGTGGGCAAGCAGAGCCTGAGTGTAGTAAGGAGGGCACCCACGCAGTGGAAGGGGTGCTGCTGGCCATGGGAAATTGGTGGCATGCAGGATGACGGAGCAAAGAAATAAATATATGAAGGATAACAGGAGCCAGGTGTCTCACTGTCAGAGAAGGGAGTTGCAAATATGGAAAATGAGAAACTAAAATGAACCCTAGTATTAAATTTAAATTGAAAGGACTGAGCACAGTGGTTCACACCTATCATCCCAGCACTTTGTGAGGGCAAGGCAGGAGGATCACTTGAGCCCAGGAGTTTGAGACCAGCCTGGGCAACATAGTGAGACCCTACCTCAGTAAATAAAAAAGAAATAAGTAAATTGAAGATACTGGTGTGAGCTGAGGTTTTCATTAGATAGATAGACATGATATATATATATAGATATAGATATAGAAAATAAATTGATAATTTACCAATATATAAACATATTATGTAGCATGTTTCCATCTATGTCTTTATATTTCTACATATATTGGTGTCTATGTATATGCATACACATATTCCCTAGCTCTGTCCACTGAGAAGGCCTAGGGCAGACCTACTCCAATAGCAATGAGCATATATCGAGCTCAGATCCTGGTTTCTTAATACTATTCTCTTGTAAAAGGAATCATTGCTACTTGAAGAAATGGCTGATTGCAGGATCAGGGCAGAAAAATTTTAAGTTGAGCCTGGAATATCTTGTGCCCAGCAGTAGGAAGTACTCAATGCATAATAAGAGCATATCTATAGGACATAGAAGTCAGTGTGAGGCAATCCTCTGGGCAAATCAGGAACAATCTGAGCATCAAAATGAAAAATAATCGTAATGGATTACAACCCACTGAATTGAATAGGATGCCACGTCCATGCTGATGTAAATAAAATAAATGAATAAATTGAACATTTGATGAGAAATGGAATATATACATAGTTCCCAAGTATCTCTCAACAAAATTCTTAGTAAGTACAAAGGGAAAAGAGTAGCTACAGTGGAAAAGCTTGGCAAAAGCCACCCTAGTCAAGTGATCTGAGTGGACAGAAACAGTGTTAGATCAAAACAAAATCATGTGCCACCTGATGGGAGGCAACAAGAAGAACACAGCAACACTTTAGTGCTATTTCTGACAAGGATGAATCCAACCTGAATGACAGCTGGAATCCAACCATAAGGATGCATCAACTGAACTGTAAACTCAGGGATATTCCACTAAATAACTAGTGTGTAATCTTCAAACGTATTAAGATCATTAAAATGAAGGAAAGATTGAGGAAGTGTTCCAAACTGGAAGGGACTAAAGAAGCATGACAACCAAATAACTCATGATTCTGAACTGGCTCCTTTTTCTATAAAGGACATTAATGGGATAGTTGGCAAAACTTGATCAGGGGCTTAAAGATTATATGGCAACAATGTACCAATGTCCATTTCCTGATTGTGCTGGCTGTTTTGTGGTTATCTAGAAAAATGTCCTGGTTTATAGAAAATACAAAAAAGGATTCAGGAGGAAGAGGAGGCAGAGCAAGATGGCTGAATAGAACCATCCAGCAATCATGCCTCCCTTAGGAACATCAAATTGAACGACTGTTTACACAAGAAAGCACATTCAATAGGAACCAAAAAAAAAAAAAAAAATGAGATAAGCAATCACAGTACCTGGTTTTAACATAATATCAAGGAAAGACACATTGAAGATGTGTCTTTCTTCATTCATTGCCTACACCACCCTTGTCCCAATCCCAGGCAGTGCAGTGCAGGCAGAATCTCTGTGCTTGGGGGAAGGACAGCAAGGTGATTGCAGGACTTTGCATTGAAACTGCATGTTGCCCTGTCATGAAGAAATACAACACTGGGCAGAAGTCCACCAGTGCCCAAGGAGGAAGCATTTAGACCAGCACTGGGCCAGAGGGAAATCCTCTGCCCCAGAAGAAGGAAACCAAGTCTTAACTAGCTTCACTACCAACTGACTAAAGTGGCCTGGGGCCCCCAAATAAATTTAAGTGACAGTCATGCCAAAAGAACTGAAGTTCTTGGGCAAGCCGTGGTGGTTCACTATTCTTGGAGGCTGTGGGTTTGGGGTGCAACCCTGTGTGATACCAGCTGCAGTGACCAGGGAAGTTCCTGCATCATCCCTCCCCTAACTGCAGGCATTGCAGGATGGAGACAGACTCCTCCTGCTTAGGGGAAGGAGAGGGAAGATTACAGAGGACTTTGTTTTGTAACTGGGTATCAGCTCAGCCACAGTAAAGTGCTGGGTGGAATCCTGAAGCCTTCTACTCCAGGCCTTTGCTCCCACAGCATTTCTAGGCTCACCTCAGGCCAGAAGGGAATCTGCTGTGCAGGTGGGATGGACTGAGGTCCAACATGATTCACTACCTGCTGACTAAAATTGCCTTGGATCTTGAATAAATATCAGCAACAGCCAGGCAGTAGCAGGTATGGGCCTTGAATGAGCCTCAGTAATGTGCTGTTCTAGGAGGATGTGGGCTTCAGGCACAACCCAGAGTGGTGCTAACTATGGTAGCAACAGAAGTGCCTGTGTCACCCTTCCCTAAACTCCAAGCAGTCCAGCATAGAGAGACTCCTTCTTGGGGCAAAGAGAGGGAAGAGAGTGACGGACTTTGCCTGGGAACCCAGGAAATTTTCTATCTTCCCCAAGTTCACCAAGGCTGTGCATCTGTGAGTCTGCAAGAGCTGCAGCATATCTGGGCTTAGGGTGTCCTCTAGTGCTGAAATGACTGAAATGCTGAAGTGATCACAGGCTTAGGTAAAAACACTCAATCCCCTTTGAATTCTTGGAAAGCCTTCTCACAAAGAATGAATACAAACAAGGCCAGCCTGCAAAGACTGGAATAAACACCTAACTCTTCAATGCTCAGACGTTGATGAATGTCCACAAGCATCAGGAACATCCGAGAAAATGTGACATCATCAAACAAACTAAACAAGGTACCAGTTATCAATCCTGGAGTGACAGCTATGTAACCTCTCAGACAGTGAATTAAAAATGGAGGTCTTGACAAAGCTCAATTAGCTTCAAGATAATGGAGAAAACGCTCAGAATTCTATCAGAGAAATTTAACAAGGAGATTGAAATAATTTAAAAAATCAAACAGAAATCCGGGAGCTAAAAAATTCAATTGACAAACTGCAAAGTGCATCAGAGTGTCTCAACAGCAGAACTGATCAAGCAGAAGAAATAATGGTGAGCTTGAAGACAGGCTATTTGAAAATATACAGTCAGAGAAGAAAAATGGATTAAAATATATCTACGAGATCTACAAAATAGTCTCAAAATGGCAAATGAAGTGTTGTTGGCCTCGAAGAGGATGTAGGCAGAATATAAGATGTAAGAGATAAAGGCAGAAAATTTTTCAACAAAATAGTAACAGAGAAGTTTCCAAACCCAGAGAAAGACATGAATGTCCAGGCACAGGAAGGTCAAAGAACACCAAGAAGATTCCATTCAAATAAGACTAAATCAAGGCATATGAAAATCAAATTCTCAAAGGTCAATGACAACGAAAGGATCCTAAAAGCAGCAAGATAAAAGAAGCAAAAAGCAAAGCCCAACTATATGCTAAAGAAAGTCACTTTACCAATGAAGACACACATAACCTGAAAATAAACGTATGGAAAAAAATTCTATGCAAATGAAACCTGCCCCCCCCCCACAAAAAAAAAGAAAAGAAAAATAGCAGAAGTAACTACGGTTATCTCAGATAAAACAGATTGTAAGATAACTATGGTAATCTCAGATAAAACAGATTTTAAGAAAAAACTGTGAAAGAAAGCTATTAAATAATGATAAAGGATCAATTCAGCAAGAAGATATAACAACTGTAAACATATAGGCACCTGATGCTGGAACACACAGATATAGAAACCAAATATTATTGGAGCTAAAGAGAGAGATGGACCCCAATACAATAATGGTTAGGGACTTCAACACCCCGCTTTCAACATTGGTGAGATCATCTAGACACAAAATCAACAAAGAAATATTGTACTTAATCTGTACTTAGACCAAATGCTCCTAACAAACATTTATATAACATTTTGTTCAACAGCTGCAGAATACACATTCTTCTCCTCAGGACATGGAACAGTCTCAAAAATAGATCATATGTTAAGCCACAATACAAGTCTCAAAATTTTTTTTAAAAAGTGAAATAATATCAAGTATCCTTTCTAACCACAAAGAAATAAAACTAGTAATCAGTAACAACAGGAATCTTGGAAACTATACTAATATGAAAATTAAACAACATGCTCCTGAATGATCAATGGGTCAATGAAGAAATTAGGAAGGAAATTTTAGAATTTCTTAAAACAATGAAAGTGGAAATAAAACATCCCCAAATCTATGAGATACAGCAAAAGCAATACTAAGAGAGAAGTTTATAGTACGTATAACAAAAAAGTAGATAATTAGTACCTATATCAAAAAAGGAGAAAGTTTAAATAAACAACCTAATGACGAATCTCAAGGAACTAGAAAAGCAAGAACATACCAAACCCAAAGTTAGTAAAATGAAAGAAATAATAAAGATCAGAGCAGAAATAAACAAAATTGAGACTAAAAAATCAATACAGAAGATCAATGAAATAAAAAGTTGGTATTTTGAAAAACATAAACAAAATTGACAAACTTTTAGTAAACAAATAAAAAAGAGAGAAGATCTAAATAAATAAAATCAGAAATTTTAAAAAAGGAGACAACAGCTGAGACCATAGAAATACAAAGAATCATTAGAGACTATTATGAACAACTGTATACCAAGGAACTGGAAAACCTAGAAGAAATGCATAAATTCCTAGACACATAAAACCGAACAATATTGAGCCATGAAGAAATACAAACTGAAAAAACAATAACAAGTAATGAGCTAGAAACAGTAATAAAAAGTTTCCCATCAAAGAAAAACCCGGGATCGGATGGATTCACTGCTGAATTCTACCAAATAGCTAAAGAACTAATAACAAACCTACTCAAACAATTCCCAAAAAACCAAGGAGGGGAGAATACTTCCAAATTCAGTCTGTGAGGCCAGCATTACCCTGATACCAAAACCACACAAAGACACAACAAAAAGAAAAAGAAAACTATATGTCAATATCTCTGATGAACATAGATGTAAAAATCCTCAATAAAATACTAGGAAACCAAATTCAATGTCACTATCTCTGATGAACATAGGTGTAAAAATCTTCAATAAAATACTAGGAAATCAAATTCAACAGCACAATAAAAAGTTGGGATGTAAAGATGGTTCAACATGTGCAAATCAGTAAACATGATATATTAACAGAATGAAGGACAAAAACTACATGATCATTTTAATAGATGTCAAGATGGCATTTAATAAAATTCAGCATCCCTTCATGATAAAAATCATCTCAACAAACTGGGTGTAAAATAACATACCTCAACATAATAAAGGCCATATACAAGAAACCCACAGCTAGTATCATACTTAATGGGAAAAACTGAAATATTTTCCTTTAAGATCTAGACAAGACAAGGATGCCCACTTTTACCCCTTTTCTTGAACATAGTATGGAGAGCCCTAGTCAGAGCGATTAAACAAGGAAACGAAATAAAGGGCATCCAAATTAGGAAGGAAGAAGTCAAATTATTCTTGTTTGCACATGATATAATCTTACATTTAGAAAAACCTATAAAGACTCAGCTAAAAAATCCATTAGAACTGATAAACAAATTCAGTAAAGCTGCAGGATACAAAAACAACAGACAAAAAATCAATAGCATTTATATATGCCAACAGCAAACAATCTGAAAAAGAAACCAAGAAAGCAATCCTATTAACAATAGCTGCCAAAAAACAACAACAAACCTAGAAATAAACTTAACCAAAGCAGTGAAAGATCTCTACAACAAAAACTGTAAAACCTTGATGAAAGTTATTAAAAAGGACACACGAAAACAGAAAGATAGCCCCCATGTTCATGGATTAGAACAATCCATATTGTTAAAATGTCCATACTACCCAAAGTGATCTGCAGATTCAACACAATCCCTATCAAAATGCCAATGACATTCTTTATGGAAATAGAAAAAAAATCCTAAAATGTGTATGGAACTACAAAAGACCCTGAGTAGACAAAGTAATCCTGAGCAAAAAGAACAAAGCTGGAGGCATCACATTACCTGACTTCAAATTATGCTACAAAGCTACAGTAACAAAACCAGCATGGTACTGGCATAAAAGCAGACAATAGACCAACGGAACAGAACAGAGAACCCAGAAATAATCTACACATTTACAAACAAACTAACAAGTTTGTTTTTGATGAAGGCACCAAGAGCATACATTGGGGAAAGGAGAGTCTCTTCTGCAATAGTATTGGGAAAATTGGATATCAATGTCCAGAAGAATGAAACTAGATTCTTATCTCTTACTATGTATGAAAATCAAACCAAAATGGATTAAATACTTAAATGTAAGACCTGAAACTATGAAACTGCTAGAAGGAAACATCGGGGAAATACTTCAGGACATTGATCTGGGCAACGATTTTTTGAGTAAGAACTCAAAAGCACAGGCAACTAAAGCAAAAAATGGACAAATGGGATCACAACAAGCTAGAAAGTTTCTGTACAGCAAAAGAAACAATCAACAAAAAAGCAGCCTACAGAATGGGAGAAAATATTTGCAAACTATTTAACTGACAAGGGTTTAATAACCAGATATATAAGAAACCCAAACAACTCCATAGCAAAAAATAAAATAATCTGATTAAAAACAGGCAAAATATCTGAATAGACATTTCTTAAAAGAGGACTTAGAAATGGCCAACAGGTATATGAAAAAATGCTTAACATCACTAATCATCAGAAAAATACAAATCAAAACCACATGAGATATAATCTCACTCCAGTTAAAATGCCTTTTATAAAAATAAATAAATAAAGATTCTGACAAGGATGCCAAGAAATGGGAATACTTATACACTGTTGGTGGGAATGTAAATTAATACCGTATAGAAACAGTATGGCTGTTTCTCAAGAAACTAAAATGAGAGCTCCCATATGATCCAACAGTCCCACTGTTGGGTACATATTGAAAAGAAATGAAATCAGTATATTGAAGAGATATCTGCACTCCCATGTTTATTGTAGCACTATTCACAATAGCCAAGGTATGGAGTTAATCTAAGGGTGCATCAATGGATGAATGGATCAAGAAAATGCAGCACATATACCCAATGGAATATTATTCCACCATAAAAAGGAATGAAATCCTGTTATTTGTAACAAAATGAATGGAACAGGAGGACATCATATTAAGTAAAATAAGCCAGACATAGACAGAAACATCACATGTTCTCACTCATAGTTAGGATCTAAAAAATTGATCTTGTGGAAGTAGGGAGTAGAATGATGGTTACCAGAGGCTGGGAAGGGTAGTGAACAGGTGAAGATAAAAAGGGGTCCAGTAATAGGACAAAAATGCAGTCAAATAGTAGAAATAAGATCTAGTGTTCAATAGCATATTAAGGTACAGTTAACAATAATTTATTGTATATTTTGAAATAACTAGAGGAATGGATTTGGAATGTTCCCAATATAGGGAAATAATAAATTCTTGAGGTAATGGATATCCCAGTTACCCTGATTCAATCATTACACATTGCATATATGTGTCAAAATATCACATCTTCCTCATAAATATATACAACTATTATGTATTCATAAAATTAAAATATTCAGGAATAATGGATGTCAAGATGCCAATTTATACTCAAATGAGTAAGGAAAATAAAGCTCTTCTACTTGCAACTTTTGTATAACTTTGTAACTGTGTCAAAATAAAAATAAATGATACATAATTGTTATGGAACTGGTGCCCATGTGTTTACAAAATGTACAATATATTCTACTTTATGTATTATTTCTTCCAATACATTGTTCCTAGCAAATGAGACCATTAAAAAGGAATGTTATTATTATTATTTTTGAAGAGTGTCTTGCTCTGTCGCCCAGGCTGGAGTGCAGTGGTGTAATCTTGGCTCACTGCAACCTCTGCCTGCCACGTTCAAGTGATTCTCATGCTTCAGCCTCCCGAGTGGCTGCACCACCATGTCCAGATAATTTTTGTATTTTTAGTAGAGACAGGGCTTCACTATGTTGGCCAGGCTGGTCTCAAATTCCTGGTCTCAAGCAATTAGACCACCTCAGCCTCCCAAAGTTCTGGGATTACAGGCGTGAGCCACTGCACCCAGCCAGAATGTTACTTTATTTGATCAAAATCGCATTTTTACTTTGAACAATAAAAGCCCCTACTTAGTGATTATTCCAGCACTTATCTTTCTTACCTAAGTAATGAGAAGTGATGACATTAAATTTACCAGCAGGCTGTTTAGTTTCTAAAATTAAATACCCTAACAGAAGCTAACTACCTCTGCTGCTCAGTTTTTGATTTAATTCAGTGAGCAAATTGGAGTAGACTTCTTGGTCAGGTGACATCATTGATATGAGAACAAGTTGGGACTGTTACTGGCCCCCCTGAAAATGTTTTTCTCTATGGCAGTTGACGTTGAAAACCTGCGGGGTGCGTGTGCGTGTGTGTGTGTGCAGGGTGGTTGTAGAGGAGGAAGGGGTGGTATGGGGGCCCAGCAAAGGCAGGCATTTGCTAATGCATTCTAGCTCTCACCTTCTCAAAAAAAATTTTTTTTTGAATGAGATCTGAATTCCCAAATGCAAGATACAGAGCAGCTGTCAAACTTAAGTTCTGAGTTTTCTAATCTAATATTTTAATTTCTTAATACTAACTTTGATTTTAAATAAAATCTAATATTTTAATTTCATAATACTAACTTTAATTCCTTAATTCTAACAACTGTTAGAATGACTCCCTACTGAATCAGAATTTGAGTTAGCTGCAAAATTTATGAGTCTAAGTTTCCTCACACTTAAACTAATAACCATAATAATGAGAATTAAATGAGATGACAAAAGAAGCTAGCATGGGGTTATATTCATAGGAAACAGTCAATAAATTGTGACTCATGATTATTTGGTTTAAAAGGAGGCACAGAAATAATAGCTATGTGGCCTTCAATAAACTACATCGCCTCTCTGATTCTCTTTTTTAATGCACAACTCATATTTAATATTCTATCCAAGGTCATTTTCCTCTCCTGATGGAGGAGACTAACCTGATGGCCTTAGTAGCTTGGGGTTGAGGGTGCGACGGAATGGTCTATCTCATCATCGCCTTCTCCTCTGTTGTCCTGGGATAGCCGCTCATAAGGAGAGCAGTGTTAGACGTGAGGGAGGCAGGTGACTCAGATGTATGCCTTAAGTGAATAGACCTAGAAAACAGGGTATGGACCAGACACTGAATCAAGCCAGACAGAGGCAAAGGGAGTATTTGAGATGAAAGCTGTCAAGTACGTTGTGTGCAGGGCCTTGGAGTGATTCCTACACTAAGAAAGTAGCTGTGGAGCTCTTCCACAGGAGGCCCTACACGCTGCCCTGTGTGCGCCGCCATTTTGCCTAGTTGTCCCGAAAAGTCCAGCATATTTGCGAGGACTCAACACCAACAATCGAGGGCGGCGGAAAAAAGCCTTTTGCCATCACGCCATAAGGGTGTGGCCGAAGATATGCCATTGGTGTTTGAGAAAGCAGACATGACCTCACCAAAGGCCGGAGAACTCACGAGGATAGGTGAACGTGGATCACCATTATGCAGAACCACGCAGTACAAAGATCCCAGACTGGTTCTTGAACAGACAGAAGATGTAAGGAGGAAAATAAGCCAGGTCTAGCCATGGTCTGGAGCAACAAGCTCTGTGAAGACCTGGAGCGACTGAAGAAGATTCGGGCCCATAGAGGGCTGGGCCACTTCTGGGGCCTTCATGTCCGAGGCCAGCACACCAAGACCACTGGCCACCGTGGCCGCACCGTGGGTGTGTCCAAGAAGAAATAAGTCTGTAGGCCTTGTCTGTTAATACATAGTTTATATACCTAAAAAAAAAAAGAAAGAAAGAAAGTAGCTGTGGAAACTTTACCCATCCCAATCCCAGCTCCTGCAGGTGGGGCTGGCAGGGGACTTAGAGAAGCAACCATGGTGCTTCTCAAGCAAGCAGACGTCATGGGTGGCTGCTGAGGGGAGGCACAGAGCTTTCCTCAGCTGAAGTAGGCTTTGATAAACTCTGGAGTGCTTCTAAGGAGCAGGTAATTGTATCTCTGAAGGTCCAGGACCTCTTCAGTCATACATCTGAGTCCCTGTTTTGGATCATTGAGGTGGTTTTCTGAGGGATGGTGTGGAGAATCGGATGAGGGGTGACCTCTGAGCTTCAGCGCATCACAAGCAGCGGCCTTCTAACCTCAGATCTGAGGTCTTCTTCCTCAAGGCACAATTTATGCAGAGCTGCTTACTGAAGGGTGGAAATAAACATCCCCCTAGCTACCCCACACCACCATACTGGTATAGGTGAATCCAGGTTCTGTGTGTTTAAAAGGAAAAGAATTCACAAAAGACAAGAGTGTGTACATGTATGTAGAATGGGTGAAGGAAGCTTGTCCCCTGCTCATGTGTGAGCATGTGTGTGTGTGTGTGTGTGTGTGTGTGTGTATGCAAACCTCTGATCTGTGCGCAGCCACTTCTCCCTCCCCTCTCCAGGCCTCCCTGAGTCACAGCCCTTCCTTCCCAAAGAATTGCCCCTATTTGCCTTATAAGGCAACACTGAGGCTTCTAATTTCTCTTCTTCAAGCTATCGGAAGTAAAATAGCAGGTGCCAAGAGGCGTGGCCCAGGGTCACATTGCCACAGTGACTCAGTAAGAGTCATTTTGGAAAGCAAGCCCCAGTGTGGCTGCTCATTCTTCAGCAGCCTTTCTGAGATAGGCACTGGAGGGGCTGCCCTGTGCTGCCTGCTGCTGCCGGGAGCTGGCTGGTGATTGTCCCCAACTTGCTTACCTGCTCTGACCGTGCCCTGGAGTCAAAAAACAATAATCCCCAGCCCCTTGGAGAACTTTCAGGAGGCTCCTTGTGGGTGTCCCAGTAGGAGCCAGGAGAGGTGCGGTGGGCATGCCCTTGACATCTCTTCCATCAACCCACCAAAATGTTCCCAGAAGGCCCAGCCTGCTTCTGAAGTCCCGTCAGCTAGCTTAACCCCAGGCACCTCATTCTGGAAACAATAACCTTGTTTGTCCCCATTTTCCCACCTCTGACTAATGAAAATTTTTACCCTAGCGAAGGGGATGGACTGGAGGGGAAAACTGGGGTCCTAGATACCAGTCAGAGATGAGATAGAAATGATATTGTGAGGAGAGGAAAGACAGATGTGAGATACACCATGAAGGACAATGGCCCGGCTTGGTGACTACCTACACAGAGCTGAGAGGCACATGGAGGCTGAGGCCAGGATTCTGAACATGGGGATGATGGTCCTGCACCCATTTTCCAGCCATTGCTTTGGATTTCATTTCCACTTGTTTTTTATTCTTTTTGGATAGTGTAGAAAAGAGTAACCTTGATACAAGAGGACATGGGCTCTGTGTCCTCCTTGTAGACAGGTTGTCTCTCTTCTGAGGGCTTTACTTTGTCATCTATAAAAGAAAGAGGCTGGGCACGGTGGCTCATGCCTATAATCCCAACACTCTGGGAGGCTGAGACGGGTGGATCACCTGAGGTCAGGATTTCGAGACCAGCCTGGCCAACATGGTGAAACCCCATCTCTATCAAAACTACAAAATTAGCCAGGCATGGTAGTGCACCCCTGTAATCCCAGCTACTTGGGAGGCTGAGGTGGGAGAATTGCTTGAACCCAGAAGGCAGAGGTTGCAGTGAGCCAAGATTGCACCACTGCACTCTAGCCTGGGCGACAGAGCAAGACTTCGTCTCATAAATAAATAAATAATAAAATGGGGAACGATTGCGCTTCATTTATCCAAAGAAAATGAAAATGAAATGTCTGTAAGCTAGGCCAAATAAGTGCAAGATATTATATGTAGATAATTGCAGCCTCATTCTGTCTAGCAAACTCACTCATTCCCTTGTACCTCGTGCCAGGTCTCAAGAAACACCGAAAAGGGCCTGAGGTTCACCTTCCTTGCTTCTACACCCACCTTGTGGCTGCTTTGTGAATGGCGTGCTACAGTTAAGGGATGGTAAGCAGAAACAAAGAAAAAGAAAAGGCTTAGCAAATTTACAAAATTGAAAATGATTTGTTGGTTATCCCCCAATTTAGTTAATAAGTCAATGCATTGCCAGTCAAAAGCCCTTTTAAGACAGTTCTAAAATTCATATGGAAAATAAATGAGCAAGAATAAGCAAGACACATTTGAAAATAAGAAAAGGGAGAGAAAAATAATATTCAAAAGCTACAGTTATAGGCCTGGTGTGATGGCTCACGCCTGTAATCTCAGCACTTTGGGAGGCCAAGGTGGAAAGATTGTTTGAGCCCAGGAATTTGCGACCAAGCTGAGCAACATAGTGAGACTATGTGTCTATTTTAAAAGAAAAGAAAAGAGGCCGGGCGCGGTGGCTCAAACCTGTAATCCCAGCACTTTGGGAGGCCGAGACGGGCGGATCACGAGGTCAGGAGATCGAGACCATCCTGGCTAACACGGTGAAACCCATTCCATACTAAAAAAAAAAAACTAGCCGGGCGAGGTGGCGGGCGCCTGTAGTCCCAGCTACTCGGAGGCTGAGGCAGGAGAATGGCGTAAACGCGGAAGGCGGAGCTTGCAGTGAGCTGAGATCTGGCCCCTGCACTCCAGCCTGGGCGATAAAGGGAGACTCTGTCTCAAAAAAAAAAAAAGAAAAGAAAAGAAAAGAAAAAGAAAATGATTAACGTGACAGGTGGCATTTTCCAAAGACAGCCACAGTGATATCTCCAATCCCACTTGCTCTTGGCAAAATGACCTTTCTATGTCTCATTAGCATTCAAATGTCAGAGTCAGCATTCAAAGCCAGCCAGTTGATGATATCAAACTCAAGCCCATGACTACTCACCAGCATTGTTCTGAGTAATCAATGCCTTCAATAATCCTACTAGGTAAAACTTCTGGTAGACCCATTGGAAAGAAGAGGAAGCTCATACAAGAATTGCAAATTGCACTAGATAGGAAAGGAAGAAATAAAGAACAGAAGACAGGGATTTTATGAAAAAATATTTGATCTCATCAGTAATCAAGGAAATAAAATTGAAACAAAGATGAGATGTGATGTCATAACTACTAAATTACAAAACTGAAAAATAAAAGAAATTGTTATTACAAAATTTACATACTCCTATACTACAAGAAGTTAAATTTAATACTTTAGAAAGCAATGTGGCAGTGATGATATACATGTATTATTATATTGTGTTTAAAAAGTTTGACTTAGATTTACTTCTAAGAGTTTATCTTAAGGAAATAATTCAAAACAATAACATTGTTTTCACACAAAGATGTTCTTTGCGAAGTTGTGTGTATAATTAGAAAAAGTAACCCTATTTTCTATCAGAATGTGAATGAGTAATAGAAATACATAATAAAAGAAATAAGGATATACTTTCACTTATAGAAACTATGTTAATAGATAAATTTGCATAGGAAAATAACAGGAGACATTATGCAAAAATAATCATAGCATGTGAGAGCACTAAAGTCAACTCAATTTTCAAGATGCTTAATAATTTTGCCATTCTGTTTAAAATTTCTTTTTAGAAGAACAAAACTTTGCATGATGCTCGTGTGCAGGCCAGTCTCTTTCTAGATCACAATTTATGTCTTAAAGAGTCAAAAGCAGGAAATCCCACCCTGTCATCTGGCACAAAACAGGTTTCTTCCTGCCCTGTTGGGGTATGGTAGCAGCCAGCAATCAACTACCCAGGGCCATCCAGAAGTTCACCAGCACTGCCCCTGTGCCTTCCACGGGGAGGAGTCAGGCCTGGAGTGTCTGCGGTGCCTGCCGTGGGTGTCTGACATTCTTTGTCATCGAGGCCTGTCTGCTGGCAGCTGAGGTCCTTGACAGTTGGTTAATCTGCAGTGGAGTTTAAAGCCAAAGTCAGTAGTTGAATTATTCTGTTATCCAGATTGAGGATTAACACCTCTATTGAGTTGATGTGGAAAATGGCTCAGAAATTCCCCTTGACAAGCTCTCTCTTTATCAAAAAACCACTCCAATCTCACCTACTTTGCAATTTGCAGTAAGTGCTGGTATTAAACAAAATTATAATAGGTAGATTCAGAGTCTGCCCACTCTTGCCAGCACCCAGATGGGAGGAAGCAATAACTCAACCTCGGCCCCTCCCAATCCCCTAGGGTGAATCTGACTAGGTCCTCACAGAACCCAAACCACCTTTCACGACCTTCCTCCCCTGGAGAAAACAGGTCCCCACGCTTCTCTCTTACTGGGCTCCAACCCATTCTCCACATGAGAGCTAGAAAGGGTTCTACAAAAACCCTCTGGTGACCTCCCATTGCACAGGTGATAGAAAACACTGCTGCTGCACCTTACAGGGCTCTGCCTAGCCTGGCCCAAGGCTTTTTTAGCAGAGTACTTGAACTTGTCTCACCCTCCACCAGGGACATTCTCTTCCCCTTCCCCTGAAGTCACTAATTCATCCTGGTTTGCCTGGCACTTTCCTTTTAGCGTTGAAAGTCCCACATCCTGGGAAACCTCTCATTGCCTAGCAAACCAAAGCAGTGGATCAAGCTACTTTTTATTCCCCAACCCACACTCCTAAGGTCTTATCCTAAAAGCCACTTGCCAGAGGGCCTGGCTCCTCCCACCTCGCCCACACCCACCATATCTAAAGTGGGTCCTGACTGCTGTTCTCTCTCATGACACTCTTCTTTTGCTTGAGGCACCTTTTAATTACTTGCTCCTTCATTCACAATTATTGAATTTCTCTTAGGTGCTTCTGCATAGTGTTATGGGCTGGGGCTAAAGCAGGAAGCCGAGTAGACAAAGGCCCTATCTTCATGAGCTTATATCCCAGTGAAAGGCAAGAGTATAAGCAAAGGAATCCACAGGTAAAACACATAGTATGTTAGGTTACATTCCGTGTGCGAGAGAAAAACAAAGCAGGGAACAGGGATAGAGATGTCAGGGTTAAGGATGCCGTTTGCAGTTTTCGATAGGGCCCCCTGGGGAGGCCTAATTGAAGTTACATTTTTATAAAGACCTAAAAAAACAGTAGAGAAGAAGGAAAAGAATTCCTGAGGGGAACTATTCTAGATGGGTGGAACAGAATATGCAAAATCCCCAGGTAAAGAATAGCAAAGAAGCCAGGATAACAGGAGCTGAGGGTGCAGAGGAGAAGTAGCAGGTGGTGAAGGCAGAGGAAGTGGAGGCCTGACTCTGTGGGTGTGGGACCTGGTAGGCCATGTGGCTCATGTGGCTTTTCTGCTGAGTGAGATGGGAAGCTAAGCTGGGTTTGAATCAGGGGAGTGACATGATCTGCCTTACAGTTTAAAAAGTGCACTCTGGCAAACACCTGTTAAGAGACTTTCAAAATATTCTGGGTAAGAGATGGGGGTGGATTAAACAAGGGTAGAAGCAGTAGAGTTGATGAGAAGTTATTTAATCCTGTATATATTTTGAGGGTAGGGCTGGGGAGATCTCCTGATACCATGGATATGGGTGGTGTGTTAGTCTGTTCTCACGCTGCTAATAAAGACATACCCGAGACGGGTAATTTATAAAGGAAAGAGGTTTAACCGACTCACAGTTCCACATGGCTGGGGAGGCCTCACAATCATGGCAGAAGAAGAAAGAGCAAAGGAACGCCTTACATGGTGGCAGGCAAGAGGGCTTGTGCAGGGGAACTCCCATTTATAAAACCACCAGGCCTCTTAAGACTTATTCACTACCACAAGAAAAGTATGGGGAACTGCCCCAGGATTCAATGATCTCCACCTGGACCCACCCTTATTACAGTTCAAGGTGAGATTTGGGTGGGGACACAGCCAAATCAGGTGGGAAACAGAGTGGAGATGATTCCAATGTCATAGTGCTTCCATTCCCTGAGATAAGAAAGACCTGCTGCCTGTGATGCAGCAGGTTTGTAAGGGGTGGAACAATTGGAGATCACTTTTGAACAGGCTGATTTTTAGATCATTAGACATCAAGGAGAACATTAGACATATGAGTCTAGAGCTCAATAAAGAGACCTGGGCTGGAAATGTATATTGGAAGTTGTCAGCATAGAGATTATATTTAAAACCATGACACTGAATGCAATCACGAAATGAGCTAAATAGAGACAGAAGAGAGGAAAGGCCCAGGAGCTAAGGTTGAGGACACTCCTTAACTTGGGATTGGGAAGATGCAAAGCAGAAGGAGTGGTCAGAAGGATAGAGCAAAGCCACACACGTGTGGTGTTCCGGAGGTCCACTGAAGGGTTGGAGGGGACTCAGCTGTGTCAAAGACTG
Source organism: Rhinopithecus bieti (assembly GCF_001698545.2). Classification (NCBI taxonomy): domain Eukaryota; kingdom Metazoa; phylum Chordata; class Mammalia; order Primates; family Cercopithecidae; genus Rhinopithecus; species Rhinopithecus bieti. The sequence goes on along the minus strand of NW_016815814.1, from coordinate 1,518,410 downwards.
CTGGTTGGTCAAGGAAGAGTGGGGCTGAGAATTGACCATTGCATTTAGTATTGTGGAGGTCATTAGATGTATTTAAGGCAGTTTCAGTGGACTGTTCAAGCTTAAGCCTGATTGGAGTAGGTTCAAGGGAAACCAGGAGGAGACAGTATGAACCACTCTTTCAAGGGATTCTGCTGCTAATGGAAGAATAGAAAAGAGGGTAGTACTTAGGGTGGGAAGTGCAGAAAGGAGAGGAATTTTTTTCTGTTTTATTTCTATCATTATTGTCATTTTATTTTGTTTAAATATGGGAGGCAAAATGCATACATTTTTGCTCACAGGAATGATCTGGAAAAGAAGCAAAAAAATAGGCAATGCAGAGAAGAGAAATTGATGATGATAGAAATGCGTGAGTGAGCCAGAAGCAATAAGGTCTAGGATCAATGCAGAGGTGGAAACTGGGCTAGGAACGCAGACAGCCAGTCCTAAGAAATAAGAGGGAAGCTAGAGTTTATACACACAGATGCTGGAAGGTGTGTAGACATGGTGGTAGGAGGATATGGAAGTTGTTTTCAGATAGCTTCCATATTCTCAATGAAATAAGGAACAAGTTTTATCAATCAGTGATCAATTTGGAAAACATGAAACATTCTCAAGCAGAGAGAATTTTAATGGAAGGAATTGGGTGCAAAAGGCTGGAAGGACTGAAGAAGACAATGGAAGAGACGGGACCTGTAAGGGGGACTAGCGACTTGTAGGCTGAACTGCTGCCAATGCTGAGCAGGAGCTATCTCCTCTGTAGATGGTGGAAATGCTGGTGTGGCTGGAAGCTGCAGTTGCCTGCAGGCAGCTGCCATTGTCAAATCCAGAATAAGAATGATTTCTCTCCTCCTCCTGCTTTCTAATCTGTGTCAGGGTCTCCTTGGCAGATGCTAACTGGAAAGCAGCTGACAATAGTTTAGAAAATAGAGTTTTGAGACTTCTGCCCCCTGCAATACAAGAAATATGTTGAAAAGTCAGGAATCAAGCTAAATACCACAAACCACACAAGACTGTCATCTGAGAATGAGGATGGGGGAGAGATATCAGAAGTTTGGGGAGAGACGAAAAACATGCAATAGTTGTCTGGCAGAATAACAGTGTGATTGGACTTGAAAAATACAGTATAATTTCCTGTGAGTTTTAAGGTCACCCTAGAGGTAAGTGAATGTGAATTTAAAGCTAGACCACTCAGCATAGACACCAAGTAGGCAATGATGTGGTTTAATTAAGAGAGTTCATTGAAGCAAGAATGGGACAAGGGAGTGGAGGGTATGTTCAAGAGAGTGATTATAACACAGGAAGGTAATTGGCCACAGAATTTAAGCTGCATATGGAAGGAAGTGAAGACATGGAGCAGGAGTAGATAACAGACATGTTTATGTACTAAGTTCTTACCTCCTCCACAAACTAAGAATTCCTTGACATGAAGGCTCAAATCTATGTAGCTCACCATTGTGTTCCTAACACCTAGAATTCCACCTAGCTCACAGTAAGAACTCAATAAACATTTGTTGGGTAAACGATCAATTGAATGAATGGATGCCATACTCCTTAACAGGCTGTCAGCAGCATCAGGTCAGGGACCAGGTCTAACGTGTTCATTTCTGTCTCCTCAATACCATTATAGTGTCTGGCACATTGTAGATACTTTGATATATTTGTTAAAATGAAATGAATTGAATCCATTGGAAAGGCATAAAAGCAAACCCAGCAAACAAAAGAAGATAATATCATAAAAGATATAGGGTAGGCTGTGTAGGACTTGTAGACTCTAGCCAGAAGAGAGAGAGAACAAATGAAGGCCTGGTGGTAATCAGTATAATCCAGTAAAATGCCAAGTTCAACTTGAGTCTGAGAAGATGTTACACTTCCCAATCTGTCTCAGTGAAGGAATGGAAAGAAATACGGCAGCACCAGAACAGGTAGGGGTCATTCTTGGCACAGGCAAAGACTGTTATTGATGCCAGGAGCAAAATGAATGAAGCCTGACTCAAAGTCCAGGCTCAGGGTTTGAAATTGAGAGTTGAAAGGCCAAAAACAAAACAAAACAAAACAAAACAAAACAAAATCCAATCCTCTCTCCTACCAACTCCCCCAATCCTAAACTTAGGATACAAGCAAAGCAGTTGTATTGCCAACTGGGCTGTCCTCCAGGAGAGGGAAAGCCAGACTGCCCTGGGGAGCCCAAATGTGCTGACAGGCAAAGAGGAGTGGGTGGGAGCCATGGCAAGTGCTCACTTACTCAGCCTGGGAGGGTTTAGCCCTAGACAAAATCATGAAGTTGGCAATGTTGGTTCACGAACTCTCAGAAGCTTGGCTTCTGGATCCCAGGCAAGTCTTAAATCTGCTTTCCTTAATGTGAGGTTAAGTCCTCTAATGCCTCCCCATGTCCCTTTCAAAACTGCTTACAGGTGGAATAGATGACAAGTCTCTGCTATGGTAAACATCTCATCTCCCCGAGTTGACAGAAGGCTCTTTAGGGGAAAAGACTTTGTTTCATTCAACTTTGAGAACTCCACAACCCCCAGGACCTATTCTGTAGAAGATGCTCAAGGAATGTTTGTTCAAAAAGTGAGTTAATTAATGAGTTAATGACTGGGACACTTCAATGTATTATTTCTGCTATGGACCAAATTTACGCCTTCATAGCACAAATTTGGAATAAGTTTCAAATAACTTATTTTTTCATTAGGAAAATGCAAATCCAAACCACAATGGGGTACCATCTTACCCCCACTAGAATGGATATAATCAAAAAAATAAGTTTTGATGAGGATGGTTTGATGATTCCTCAAAAAGCTAAACATAAAATTACCATAGGACCCAGAAATTCCACTCTCCTGACTGTGTGCATACCCAAAAGACTTTGGGTATACACAAATTTGAAAGCAAGTACCCAAATATATACATGTACACACATGTTCACAGCAGCACTATTCACAATAGCCAAAAAGTAGAAGCAATCCAAATGTTCATTGACAGATCGATGGGTAAACAAACTATGACATATGCATACAAAGCAATAGTGTTTAGCGATAAAGTGGAATGAAGCACTGATATTGCCATGTGAATGAACCTTGAAAACATACTATGTTAAGTAAGAAAATCCAGACACAAAAGGATATATATTGTATGATTCCACTTGATAAAATACACAGAATAGGTAAATCCATGCAGACAGAAAGCAGATTGGTGTGTGCCAAAGTCTGAGGGAAGGGAGAATGAAAGTAACTGCTTAATGATTATCAAGTTTCCTTTCAGGGTGATGAAAATGTTCCAGAGCTAGACAGACATGATGGTTGCACAACTTTTTGACTGTGCTAAACGCCAATGAATTGTCACTTCAAAATAGTTAATTTATTTTATATGAATTTAACCTCAGTTTTTAAAAAATTAGCTCTCTTATGGCATAATAAATTATCCAAAACATGAACACAATTAACATGTATTACATTACCCAGTTTTTGAGAGTCAGGAATCCAGGAGGGCTTAGCTGGGTGGTTCCGGCTAGACTAGCTCATTGGGTTTTAGTCAAGATGGTGCCCTGGGCTGCAGTCCTCTGAAGGCTTGACTGGGGCTGGCAGATCTGCTTCCAAGATGGCTCCTCACATTGCTCTTAGCAGAAGGCTTCAGTTTCTTGCTACATAGACCTCTCCATGAGCCTACCTGAGCATCTTAAAACATGGCAGCTAGTTCCTCCAGAGCGAATGATCCATGAATGTACAAGGCAGAAGTCACAATGTCTTTTATGAACTAACCTAGAAAGTTCCATACCATTATTTCCACAATATCCCATTGGTTGCACAGGTCAACTCTATTCAGAATGAGTGGGACCTATACAAGGATATGAATTCCTGAAAGCAAGTATCCTTGGATACCATCCAGAAAGCTAGTGACCACACCCCATTCTCCCTTACATAAGAGATAATAATGAATTAATGTATCATCCACTCAGCCTAAATTTGACCACCAAAAGTGGAGTACAGGAGGCAGCCTTAGTAACACATGATAGAAAGCAAGGGAAACATTGCATGTGAATAGTATCTGTTGGGGGAATGAGTAGATCATGACTGAGTACGTGCAGAAGTTGCTTCATGCACATGTGTTATAATGAGAACCTATATCTTGCAACAATTTCCTGGAAACCCAAAGTTTCTTTGAGGCATGAATCTCCTAAGTAGTGGGAGTACTGATCTCTGATAACAAGACATCTAACTCATAATAGCATATTGGGGATGTTGTAAGGGAACTAAGGAAGGGGATCTTGTCCCCTCTTCCTGTCTCCCAGTTTTCTTTCACGGGTTATTACATGCTAGCAGATAGCTTCCTCAACCCCTCCTAGGCATGTCCTACTGCTCAAGCTGAGGGCCACTTCCCTTCCTTCTCTGAAGTGGCAGCTTTGCCAAGGTTACAACCCTTAGCTCCCAGAATGTACTCCAATCAGACAATAGGCACGGCTGTGTCATCTCATGAGTCAGAGCTTCCAAGATCCTGCCCCAATCAGATTGCTGATCAACACATTCCTGAAAGTTAGGCAGATCACTGAAATGTTACCAAAGTCTTGACTTGGGTGTGACACTATTCGGATGCCTTCATGGAAGCAAGGGAGCCAAAGGCTGGCTGCTTTTCATCTGGAGACAAAAAAAAAGTGATCAGGCTGTTTGAAGTTTTCAATTGAATAAAAACATTAGAAATGAGAGAATTCAGCTTTGTAAAAGACTGTGTCAGCTGCCTAACAAGATGGGGTGGGCTGGGAACCCTGGCTGCCAATTTACCTGGAATGAACTTCAGAAAGAAGTGAGGTAAATCAAGCTGTTAAGATTGGGTGCACATAGAGAGAAAAATAAGTAGCTCAGGATAGATACAAGACGCCGCAAGATAACATGTGCTAAAATACTGTGCCTACTCAGAGGTTCCTGCTTTAGAGAAAATATTAAGGACAAAAGAAAAGGCACAGAAACATCCAGGGAAACTGAGCCAGAAGGAGAAGAGCTAACAGGAGCACAGCGGGGTCAGGGCAGTTGGTGTCCTGGAAGGTGGGAGTCCTGGGTTCCTGGATGTATATAGAAATGCAGGAGGTGAAGAAGGTAAGAGAGGAAGAACCGCAGGGTAGAAGAGGGAGAGGGTTGAAAAGAGCCATAGAAAACAAATGAATATAATCATAATTGAATATAGAGATGGAAAATAAGTAGCATATGCATGAAGAAGGCCAGGCGTCCTCATGTGTATCAGACTGAATGGAAAGAGCTAATGAAAAACAACCAAACCAAACAAGAATATGAGGAGAGTTTGTATGTGGGCCATAATGATGTGATTGGGTTACTGGCTTACATTTTTCATTTGCTTAGAGATTAGGGAAGAAATACAAGTATATGGGCCAGGCACAGTGGCTCACGCCTGTAATCCCAGCACTTTGGGAGGCCGAGGTGGGTGGATCATCTGAGGTCAGGAATTCGAGGCAAACATGGCGAAACCCTGTCTCTACTAAAAATACAAAATTAGCCAGGTGTGGTCCCATCCCTGTAATCCCAGCTACTCAGGAGGCTGAGGCAGGAGAATCGCTTGAACCCAGGAGGTGGAGGTTGCAGTAAGCCGAGATTCACTCTAGCCTAGACAACAGACCGAGACTCCATCTCAAAAACCAAAAAAAAAAAAAAAAAAAAAAAAAAAAGGAAAGAAAGAAAAAGAAAAGAAAAGAAAACAAAGAAACACAAGTATATGAAAATACAAGTATGTAGTTTTGCATGGGCAAAGTTTACTAATTAAAAAGAGAATTCCTTGGTTGTGATGCCCATGGAGTTCTGCAAAGGTGGAAAGACTAGGAAATAGCAGTACTATTACAGGGATAAATATAGAAGCCTGCATTTCAGGATGAAATTAGTAAGTGTGAAATAAGGATGAGGAACTTTCTGGTTCACAGCAGGCAATAAGTGCATTAAGGAGAAGATCAAAGCATGTTTAGCAAACACAGAACAGAACCAGGGATCCAGCAAGAGTCTTTTTCTTGTCAAAGGTTCCAGGATGAAAGATAAATGGCAAACAACTTTGTAGACAGCTGACTTTCATTTTCCTTTTTCTTCACCTCCTATCCTCAAATCCAAGAACAAAAATATTAATGATGTCTCTCTGCCAATCTTACAATTGACCCATACTGGAGTTTATAAAGAGGATCATTTTTCCCTGTACATGCTACGCTGTTCAGGTTTTAATTGTCTTCCTCATTCATATTGTCATACTTGATTCCATTATTTGCCATTAAATTCAACAGATATTTACTGTGCACTGACTATGTACCAGACACTGCTAAGTACTCCAGGAGATTCAGAGATGAATAGTATGCCATCAGTGCAATGTTCATTTATTCACTTAACATAGATATTTTTAAAAACCTACTCTGTTTTTAAACAGAGTGTGTGGTCGGGTGCAGTGGCTCACGCCTGTAATCCCAGCACTTTGGGAGGCTGCGGCGGGCAGATCATGAGGTCAGGAGTTTGAAACCAACCTGGCCAACATGGTGAAACCCTATCTCTACTAAAGATACAAAAAATTAGCTGGGTGTGGTGGTGTGTGCCTGTAATCCCAGCTACTCAGGAGGCTAAGGCAGGAGAATTGCTTGAACCCGGGAGGTGAAGGTTGCAGTGAGCCAACATCAGGCCACTGCACTCCAGCCTGGGTGACAGAGTGAGACTCCACCTCAAAAAACAAAACAAAACAAAACCTACTCTGTGTCAGGTACTGTTTTAAATATTAGACACTAGAACTACAGCAGAGAACAAAACAAAGTCTCTAACCTCACAAAATTGACAATCAAGTGACATAAATGTCCAATTTAACATCCTGACCAGACAACTGTACAAATAGATATAACACAATAAAAAATATAAATAGCCAAAGTAATGTACAGGCATGGAACTGTGATGATTCCAACTTCTTTAATAACTTCATTAATAATGCAATAACTATTGAGTTTGTGGTCTGTGCGTGGTGTTTTTGAATTACTGAGAGCAACAGAGATATGAGTATGATATTATCTGAGCCCTGGGTGACGTATAGCCCCCAAAATGCAACTACTTGATGTTCCTGTGGCCAATTTTTATTAAGCACTGTAAGGACGGAGCTGTCTGTTTTTCCTCCCTGGTCATTCCAGTGCCCAGACTTGCCCATACAGAGCATATGTTCTCAGAAGAAGTATCTGTTTGGTTCTGTCCTTCTGGAATTTGATCCAGGTAGCTGGGCCACCACCAGTCAGAGCTTGAGGGAAAAAAAAAAAAAAAAAAAAACAGATAATGTATGAAAAGGCCTGAATTGATTCTTGACTTATTATATGAAGGCAATATTTTCCTATGTCTCAGGACTTCCAGGGCTGGTCAAAATGTTCTTTATGGAAAAACGTGCCCTGAAATAAGAGGTCAGAGGAGAGAAACAAACCATGTAGCAGGAGCAAAATATCAGGACATCAGGAAAGTCCACCAGGGTGGATGTTTGAAGAAGTGAAATTAGGTCAGCTTGGTGGGTAGACAGAGGGCAGCGCAGGACCAACCACATGATTTTTGGTTTGGATGAAGAGCGAGACCAGATTGCTTTTCAATCAGTTTAATTGTGTAGTGCAGGCTGTCTATTTTGGTTTCATGAGGTTTGTCTCAATCACCCACACTGTTAGTAAAAACACTTTCAGGGAATTGAGAAGTAGAAACAGTGAGCTCATTGATTTTTATATCAGAACCATTTTGTGAGACAATGTTTGCAATGTTCACCTTAGTTGCTAAGGTCATGGGCATACCAGCCCACAAAGACTTGCTCATATGCCATGTTTACCTTGGAACCAATGTTTACCTTGGTATCAGGGTAAAGAGAAATACTCAGATGTAGTTAAAGAAAAGCAATAACTGTGATTACATAAACTTGCCTTTTTTCCTCCCTAAATGGTATCCAGATCATAGGAAACTACCCAGAACCCCTTATCATGGCAATAGTTGAAAGGCATAGGACTATATAAACCAGATTTAGAAAATAAATGGGACATGGAAAATTCTCCTATGCATGCTGTTGCATGGGGCATGAGACACCATGAAACATCTTGTAAGTATATTTTCTAATTTCAAATGTAGGTGATTATGTTCTCAGAACCAAAATAGCCAGGGAGAAGTTCTTTTTTCCCCATGGACTTTTCAAATTAAACTCAAGTAGAATTTAGAATTTTCAAATATTAATTCGAAAACACATAGCCTCTCTGTTTTGGAATGTCTGAACAAAGAGTCTCTCCCAAAGGAGGTAATAACTAAGATCTTAAAGGTCCAGAATCCTTGGGGGTTACGTAGATATTCATATTTTAGGGTCCTCTCTTCCTAGACTTGTCTTATTTACAAATTTCCAGTGAAGGAAAGTTTCAGACATATTTAATATATACCAACCCTAACAGTTTCATAACATAGTGTTGCTATTTGCAGCTCATATATTTCCTCTATTAGCCTTGCAGTATCATGATGATTATTCATAGAGTAGCTGTTTTCTTTTCTTTTGTATACGTATCTCACCTTTGTTTGCTTTCGTTACATGTGGGATATTGTGTGGGATATTGTGGGGTGGGGGAGAAGGGGAGTTCCTGAGCCTTCAGTAGACCAGATGAGGATGAGGATGGAACGTAGGGAAACATTCATTGTGCACTTTCTCACCGTGTCCTGTTTCTGCTCCCACCAATTCTCTCTGACTTACTCTCTGATGATTAAAATTCCCTCAACAAGCAAGGTAGGCCACACTGAGAAGAAACCATTAACTGCAAATATTCCAATAATTAGTCACATTTAATTAGCATCATCTATATCAAAATAAAGTGCAAATAAGTGGCTCATGGTCTTTTATTCTCAGGCAAAGTGGAGAATCTAGAGGAAAGGAAATCAGGAGGATATCAGTTTCCAAAGAGGGCATAGAGGGAGTCTCAAATGCTTGGAAAGAGAGGGGAAGGTGCAGAAAATGAAGACTGAGAAACTGAGTTCTCATCACTTATTTTACGATTTGGCCTGAGATGGTCCTTCCCCCGGTGCGCATCAAGTGGCTGGGCAGGCTGCCTAATATTTAGCCCGGTGATTAGCAATACATGTAGAGTGAAGCAAAAGGTATCCTTGACTGAACTATATAAAGCTTTGTCTCCTGAGTAGCCAGCATATCAACCATACTGAGTGACAGTCTCCTGATACACTGGGTTCCCCATGCCATGAAAGATGATGGGAGTTAGAGATCATTTAAAGAAGCCTCCAGCCCCAGCAGGGCTTGGGGCTCTGGACTCTGAGTTCAGCCGAAGCTAAGGCAAAAATGCCCTAATATTTGTTTCCATTTCAGTTTGCATCTTCTATCCTTGTGGTCTTCTTCCTAACCCCATCCCTGGCCGTGATAGTAAGTAAGGATGGAGAGAGTTCAACCTGTCTAGTCCTCCTTTAGCAGAAGCATTTAAAAAAGTGATAATTAAGGGCAACCTCCTCAAATTTCCTGTGGGTACCTCTAAAACCTGCAAGGCATGGGCAAAGTAGGAACTCTGAAATTTCAACTTTTCTCATTGTTGCTTGGTTTTCTCCAGAACATCCGTGACAACCATCCTCTTAATGGATCTGTTGGGATTCAAATTATCCATGTCAGTGCCTTTCAAGATATGGTCAGCATCTGAGACAACAATGTTTTCAGTGAGTGGGACGGAATCCTAGACTACAAGAATGTAAGATGAGAAACTCATTCATTACAATGTGAAAGAAAGCCGTGTCTGGTCCAAAACGTAGCCTTGTGCTTTTCCAGAGAAGAGAGGACATTTGCCTTCTCTAGGTTTAGGTCCTTGATGGACATGCACATTATTAGGTAAGGGAACAGCTTACCTGCACAGCTTTCCAGCAGTTGCAGTGACTTCTTTTTGAGCCAAAAAATATACGGGGAATTCCAGCTGGTGTATAGGGATCCTACATCCCCTATGTTCCTGTGAGGTGTTGACTTCACACGTCCACTGAAGGTCTCTGATCTCAGAAGCCTCCGTGTCTTGTAACTGGTATGTGCTGTAGAAGTTATTTTGTCTTGGCTCCTGATTTTAATGCTAATTTCCTAAGAAAAAGAATGATATATTTTCATTTTTAGAAATCTGACTGCAACTTGCCCATCACTTTCGATGGTAAGACCTAGCAGAAAGACATGATATTGAGAAGGCTCCACCTGTGTGCTTGGCCTGGCTCTCTGAAAGAAAAGCACTATAACCCCAGGGACATCACTCAGCCTTTGTGTGTCTCAGTTTCCCCATCTGCAAATCAGCACCAATAGGTACCATTTCTACCTGGCAGGATTCTGAAGAGTTAACTGAAGTAGAAGCACACACTCCTTGTTCTGTCTAGCAAGGCCCTGTCCCATCTGGCCCCGCCCTCTCTCATCTGGCCCCACCCCCACTCACATCCATGACATCCCCTCCATCACTCTGGACATCTCAGGACGGGCACCTCAGGCAACAGGCTTTCTCTCTGCTCCAGCCTGTATCTGCTGTGCTCCCTTCCCTGACCACTTTCCTCGCTAGTCACCTAACCCACTCCTGATTTCCTCAAGGTAATGTCCCCTGAATCCTGCCAGAGGGCACACAGTCTACACAGGCAAGTGATTTTTAACTCTGCTCTATGCCATGGAGACTTTTCTTCAAACAAAAATATTCCATGGTAGTCTATGACATGGAACAGAAGAAGCCAGAACTACTCTGGCTGGAGAAGAAGCCAGAACTACTCCGGCAGGCGAACCTTAGGCTCAGTCAGACACAGCTGGAGAACCACTGCTCTACTCCAGGCTGTGAGAGGCCAGATGAAAGGCCCAGGGACTCATGGAGTCAGTGGCAGACCCAGGGCTAGAATCTGAGTCTAGAGGGCCTGGCCCAAGGTTCCTGACAACCTCGTACGTTCAGAGAGCACTCCATAATTTTCACAGTGCCCTCACAAGCTCTCACAAGCAGTGAGTTTCTCCTGTCATCTTCACAGCACCCCTGTGGGAGAGGGGCTATCATTATTTCTGCTTTCAGATGAAAAAACAGAGGATTGTGGAGCCCACTGAGGACCATGATGGTTGCTAAGTGGCAGAACAGGACCTGCAAGTCAGCCTTATTATTAGATCTAACTCCCTATCCCTCCCATCCCACCTGTCCATTCATTGTGTGCAGAATGCCCTGAGATATTCCTTTCCTCACCCACATCACGGGACAGTGCCAAAAGCCCTGGGAGTAGCAGGGCTCTGCACGTGTCAGCAGTCCTGATGCTGGCGTTTTTCTGGTGCCCAGAATGGCACTCTGCTGGGTGCTGTACATCACAGTCAGAAGAGCAGTCATGCCACACTAATAGAGAGTGGATGTCCATTGATATTGTGACTGCAGGAATGACGTGTTTCTGCTGTGCTGCTTTAAGGCCCTGTTGGTGGCTAACCCATTTAACAAGATAGCCTGTGTTCTGGCCAAGATGGACCAAGTGGTCTTCTCAAGTTTGGATGACATTAGCAAGGCCCTGGACAAGCAGGTAAGTGAGGCTGGTTCACTGTGGTTCCCTTTTAGTTTGGTGTTTTCCAACTCTGCATCCAACCTCCTAGGACAAGGCTGTGCACACAGAGAGACTTGGGTCAAGCTTGTTCTTAAGGCCCATGAAATTCTACCAGCATACCAAGGACTCCAGGTGCAGTTGATGGCTCATTCAAGTCAGGTCATAATTTAATCAAATTACAGTTTTATGCGGTGATCTCATTTTGATGAATTCCAGAAGGGTTTGAGCTACATGTTAGTGAATATAAATTGTTGAATGCAAATACCAGAGTGAATTGATAGAATATTCACATTCCCCTACCTTCTTTCTCTTCTGCCTACCCCCTAAACATATCCACACATATTCTCTTCAGTTGAAAATAAGCCCAGGACTGCTGACGCTCTCTTCCCCTCAGCTTCTTAAATGACAAAAGTAGTCCAGTAAGTTAAAAACCAGCAGGTGGTCCTGGGCAAGTCATTGAAATCTGCTGTCATTTGCTTAAGTAGCCTGCACAGCACACTTGGCCGACACTGATATCCATGGCAGGAGGTGCTGACTCTCTTGGGGGTAAAAAAGATACACTTCAGGTCACATAAAATAAGGCAACTTATCAATTTTTTTAAGAGAAAAGCTGAAAGTATCCCATTCGATTTCACAAGCAAAAACATAATATAATGCAACAAAAAAATTAAAGCATTCTATATTTTCATTAGAGATGAGAAAGCATTAAAGACCAAATGAATTATTAAGTTTAAAAGGGTGAAAGGAATGGACAGGAAAAGTCACCTGAATGCACAGGCAGATTTTTCTGGAGTAATGTCATCACCTTGTGGCCAGAGAGGATATTGCTGCTAGAGACTTCAAGGTTCAGAGCTATTCTGGTCAATTTTATCACCCCATGCACTGCCTCCACTTACTCATGGGCCAGGGTCTCAGATCCTTTTTGTCCTGTCTGCTGTGCCACCCGCAAATGTTGTCTCATCATTTTGATGTGTCATCCCTACCAGGCTTTTAAGCATTACCCATCTACTCGCGGCCTGACCCACACTGTTTTACCCAGCTGGGTCAAGAACTTAGCACAGTATGGAATGCCCATTAAGGACATGTGCAGAGATGACCCCACTTACTTTGCCCGGCAGCAAAAAGAAGGTGTGTTAGCAACCAAGGCCAAGACCATGGGTGAGTCAAAAGGCACAGTATGAATTTTAGGTCATTGACAAATTCTAATAACAGTTGTTGGGTTTGTTCTATTTATTTGTTACTGGATATAAAAACAATGGGGCCTAGGATGTATTCGCCTCTGGTTGCAGAGATGATTTCCTGAGAGCGAGGCTTGTTGAGAATGGGGAGCTAACTTAGCTTTATCGGGAGGTTAAGTTCAGTCATCTCATCAGTGGGATTTGACAGTGGGTAGATATCCTCGCTTGACCCAAAGCCTCATCGCCCCCTGCCCAAGCAACACAGTGTCCAGCATCCCATCGTTAGAGTCTCATTGCTTTAGGATCTCCAGTTTCCTCTTCTGCAAGCTGCCCAGAGGTTGGAAGGCAAAACTCTAATAGTTATAGATCACTCTGGAAAAGGAACATCTCAGTGGCTGGCACTCCTGCTAGGGATGTGGTCGGGGAGCAGTGGTAACTAGTTGGGAAAACTACCAGACAAGACTTGAAGAGCCGCTTTCTAGTCCAGATAGTCAATAACCACTTCCCATTAGGCTGCTGCCAGTCATTTACATCTTAATATAAGTTAACCCAATGAACAAGGTTTCTTCATAACAGGAAGATCCAGCAGGAAAACAGGGAGAACTTGAGGGGTTGGGGTTCAGAAGGATAATCAAGGATCATCCTTTCTCCTCTGCCTACTGAAATGGTATACCTGAAAGTGATGGGGAGAATGGAACCAAGCTGGAAAACACTCTTCGGGATATTATCCAGGAGAACTTCCCCAACCTAGCAAGGCAGGCCAACATTCAAATTCAGGAAATACAGAGAACACCACAAAGATACTCCTCAAGAAGAGCAACCCCAAGACATAATTGTCAGATTCGCGAAAGTTGAAATGAAGGAAAAAATGCTAAGGGCAGCCGGAGAGAAAGGTCATGTTACCCACAAAGGCAAGCCCATCAGACTAACAGTGGATTTCTTGGCAGAAACTCTACAAGTCAGAAGAAAGTGGAGGCCAATATTCAACATTCTTAAAGAAAAGAATTTTCAACTCAGAATTTCATATCCAGCCAAACTAAGCTTCATAAGTGAAGGAGAAATAAAATCATTTACAGACAAGCAAATGCTGAGAGATTGTGTCACCACCAGGCCTACCTTACAAGAGATCCTGAAGGAACCACTAAA
>NW_016815814.1:1477259-1502152 GCF_001698545.2 Rhinopithecus bieti | reverse complement strand
TATTCAATTAGGAAAAGAGAAAGTCAAACCGTCCTTATTTGCAGATGACATGATTGTATATTTAGAAAACCCCATCATCTCAGCCCCAAATCTCCTTAAGCTGATAAGCAACTTCAGCAAAGTCTCAGGATACAAAATCAATGTGAAAAAATCACAAGCATTCTTATACACCAGTAACAGACAAACAGAGGGCCAAATTATGAGTGAACTCCCATTTACAATGGCTACAAAGAGAATAAAATACCTAGGAATCCAACTGACAAGGGATGTGAAGGACCTCTTCAAGGAGAACTACAAACTACTGCTCAATGAAATAAAAGAGGACACAAACAAATGGAAGAACATTCCATGCCCATGGATAAGAAGAATCAATATTGTGAAAATGGCCACACTGCCCAAGTTAATTTATAGATTAAATGCCATCCCCATCAAGCTACCAATGACTTTCTTCACAGAATTAGAAAAAATTACTTTAAATTTCATATGGAATCAAAAAAGAGCCTGCATTCCCAAGACAATCCTAAGCAAAAAGAACAAAGCTGGAGGCATCACGCTACCTGAGGCCACAGTCACCAAAACAGCATGGTACTGGTACCAAAACAGATATATAGACCAATGAAACAGAACAGAGGCCTCAGAAATAACACCATACATCTACAACCATCTGATCTTTGATAAACCTGACAAAAACAAGAAATGGGGAAAAAATTCCCTATTTAATAAATGGTGCTGGGGAAACTGGCTGGCCATATGTAGAAAACTGAAGCTGAATCCCTTCCTTACGCCTTATACAAAAATTAATTCAAGATGGATTAAAGACTTAAATGTTAGACCTAAAACTATAAAAACCCTAGAAGAAAATGTAGGCAATACCATTCAGGACATAGGCATGGGCAAGGACTTCATGACTAAAACACAAAAGGCAATGGCAACAAAAGCCCAAATACACAAATGGGATCTAATGAAACTAAAGAGCTTCTGCACAGCAAAAAAAACTACCATCAGAAGTAACAGGAAACCTACAGAATGGGAGAAAATTTTTGCAATCTACCCATCTGACAAAGGGCTAATTTCCAGAATCTACAAAAAACTTAAACAAATTTACAAGAAAAAGACAGCCCCATTGAAAAGTGGGCAAAGGATATGATGAGACACTTCTTAAAAGAAGACATTTATGCAGCCAACAGATACATGAAAAAATGCTCATCATCGCTGGTCATTAGAGGAATGCAAATCAAAACCACAATGAGATACAATCTCACACCAGTTAGAATGGTGATCATTTAAAAAATCAGGAAACAACAGGTGCTGAAGAGGACGTGGAGAAATAGAAACGCTTTTACACTGTTGGTGGGAGTGTAAATTAGTTCAACCATTGTGGAAGACCGTATGGTGATTCCTCAAGAATCTAGAACTAGAAATACTATTCAACCCAGCCATTCCATTACTGGGGATATACCCAAAGGATTATAAGTCATGCTGCTATAAAGACACGCACACATATGTTTATTGTGGCACTATTCACAATAGCAAAGACTTGGAATCAACCCAACTGTCCATCAGTGACAGACTGGATTAAGAAAATGTGGCACATACACACCATGGAATTCTATGCAGCCATGAAAAAGGATGAGTTCATGTCCTTTGTAGTGACATGGATGAAACTGGAAACCATCATTCTGAGCAAACTATCACAAGGACAGAAAACCAATGAAATAAAAGAGGACACAAACAAATGAAAGAACGTTCCATGCCCATGGATAGGAAGAATCAGTATCGTGAAAATGGCCACACAGCCCAAGTTAATTTATAGATCAACGCCATCCCCATCAAGCTACCAATGACTTTCTTCACAGAATTAGAAAAAAGTACTTTAAATTTCATATGGAACCAATGTGGGAACTGAACAATGAGAACACTTGGACACAGGGTGGGGAACATCACACACCAGAGCCTGTCGTGGGGTGGGGGTTGGGGGAGGGATAGCATCAGGAGAAATACCTAATGTAAATGACAAGTTGATGGGTGCAGCAAACCAACACGGCACATGTATACCTATGTAACAAACCTGCATGTTGTGCACATGTACCCTAGAACTTAAAGTTTAATACAAATAAATAAATAAATAAATAAGAACTTAAGCTTCTTGCTGAGTCCATTGAAATAATTTTTTAGTCTCTCTAGGAGTGCCTAAAAGTAGCTAAGAATGAGCCCAGTGATCTTCCAAGCAGGGAAATCATCTCTCTTCTTTTCTTCCTCCCTTGGGGCAGCCCCTGTCATTGACATAGGCTGACATATTCAGTGCTGCCTCTTACAACTGGGAGAAGGGGCCTGGGAACCCACAGCCCCAGAGTCCTCAGCTGAGCTGTCTCCACTTGCTGCCCCTCCATGGCGTCCTGCCTTTGGGCAGACGCTGCCATCTCTGCAACTGATCTGGGGAGCCTCAGGGGGCTTAAGGAGCATGAGCCCTCTGGACCCAATGTAGAAATAAGAAAAATGAGTCTCTCCTCACCCTTTGGCATCTCAATCATTCATGTACGCCCTGTGTATTAGTCTGTTTTCACATTGCTATAAAGAACTGCCCAAGACTGGGTAATTTATGAAGAAAAGAGGTTTAATTGACTCACAGTTCTGCATGGCTAGGGAGGCCTCAGGAAATTTACAATCATAGCAGAAGGGCAAGCAGGCACGTCTTACATGGTGGGAGGTGAAAGAGAGAGTATGTGAAGGAGGAACTGTCAGACATGTATGAAACCACCAGATCTCATGAGAACTCACTCACTATCAGGAGAATAGCATGGGGGAAACTGCCCCTATGATCAGTCACCTCCCAACAGTCCCTCCCTCAAAATGAAATTTGGGTGGGGACACACAGCCTAATCATATCACCCTGCAATGTATACCCTAGTTTCTTAGAGAAACTAGTGAAAAAAAAAGGGAGGACTTTTCTCATCTGTGGCTACTGTTGTTTTTATACTCAGTCCCCACCCACCACCCTGAGACCTGGAATATGAGTTCCCTGGGGACTGGACCAGGGACAAATTTGAGCCTGAAACATCACAATGTGATTGAACTGCTCCTCCCTCTCCAGAGTTTGTTACTGGATTAGGAGTGTGTCCCAGCCCCCTCTTTCCTGAGCAGGTCTGCCCTGACAGAGTCTTTAGTCCTGCAAATGACATATTCAGTGCTGACATATTAGCACTGACATATTCAGTTCAGTCATATTCAGTGCTGACATATTCAATTCAGAGGATTACCAAGAAATCTTTAAGTAATGTCTAAATCCCAGATGAGACCCACTCAAAACTCTCTCGCAATAAATAAAACTATCCTGCAGGAATTCCGTCCTTGCTCAAGAGTCCTTTCCCAGAGAGAGGAGATCTAAAATAGAGGTCAAATTTCCTGGCCTCCTTGTTTAAAGAAAGGCACTCCATTGACAGACTTCCCTTTAGGGGGAACATCTTAATTTCCTTACTAGTCCTTTCCACTCCTGATGGTGTCACTTCTAATTCTCCCTGCCACTCCTGCTTCTCTGCAGCCTAGGGAAGAGCCAGCTGTGTCCAAGCTCGGGACTGTGGGTAAGGGCGAGCTGGCTTGCCAGCTCTGGAAGGCAGCTGCCCAGTGTTTATTTTCTGGCTACCTGCTCGCTCTGTGCTCTTAGTTTCCTTCCCAAGGGATCAGGAGCAGTGCACCTTATCCTGCCTGGAATGTGCTGCTTCTCCTTGTCCTGCTGTCTGCTTGGGGCAGAGAGACCCTCCCCACAACTTAACCCATATGTCAGTAGTTATTCCTGTGGAGGCCCTCCATTGAGCTGAGTTAGTTTGGGCAATGCTTTACACACAGGCAGTACCCCAGCCGTCCACAGCAGGCAGAGCTGTAGCTGTCCATTGACTCACATCCTCCCCATCCCTGAAGGAAGACCACAGCACTGGGTCCTCTGGCCTGGCTCCAGGCAACAGGCAGCTGGAACCTGGGCCTTTCAGTGGTGATAGGCTCTAGCCATGGCCAACTTCTGTGTATCTTGAGACTGCTGAAGACTGAGTAGGCCTCGTTTTTATTTTGCGTTTTAAATTTTAAAATATATTAACATTTTATTGAGCTATACAATAAAGTGCAGATTTTAAGTGCACAGCTCAATGAATGTTTACATATATACATTCAATGTAGTCATCAACCAGAGGAAGACATAGAACATTTCCAATGCCCCAGAAGGTTTTTTCATGCCACTCCCAGGCAATACCCAACCTCACCCTTGGCCCCAAGGGAGTGGAAAGGGAAAGTAATAGAATTATCCTTTAATTTATCCTCAGCATAATGGAATATGCTGAGCAGTTCTCAGCAAAAATCAAACACATTCTGGCAAGTCTCTTGAGGTGGAGGTCAACTGCAGACGGTAAGGAGTTGGCAAAGTAGCCCCAGAATTCTCCCTATTGTGATTAGTTTGGGTCAAACAGGAGAAAAGAAAAGCTAACAAAGGTCATGAATAAGAGGACAGGATGATTGTCCATTGACCAGGTGTTGTGTACCTAAGGCCATGCCCTTACGGGTGTAGCAACAGCAACTTTTTAGAGGAAGACTGAAGGGTGAGCTGCATCATTAGAAGCAGTGAGGGGTGAATTCTTGGGGTGTCCCTTCTTGGGGGTCATATACTACTGCATGAGCTGGAAGGGCCATGCTGCAGCCAGGGAATCCTTCCCTAGTGGTTAAAAGCATGCTGAGGAAATGGACTTACCACCTTAAAATAGGGTACACCTAGACCCTAAACCCCAAGAAGCACTTGATTCCATTCTTGAATGTGTGCTGAGCCCTTTGCTGCAACATCAGACATTTCCTCAAGAGCCAAGGGAGAATTAGGGACAGTGTCTGGACTGATAAGAAGGAATGGCAGGCCAAACAGAGCTGGGCAGTGAGCTTCAAGTGACAATTGCTTGAAGTTTTCCTAGGAACAGCCCTCGGTATTGGGTTTCCGCAGCATGAGTACAGGAATGTGGTGAGCCTGGAATTTTCAAAGGGGCTTTAGGGGTGAAAGAATTGGAGACCCCAGTGCTGGGGTGGGCCCAGGTCTAGAGGCATGTGTACTGATTGGAGTTATCCAGCCTCTTTCAGGTGTATCTGTAAGGAATGATTTCAGCTGTGAAAAAAGAGAACTCAGTCACAGTGGCCTAAACAGGCAGAGACTGATTCAGACTGATTCAGATCATGTGAGTACAGAGAAAGGTAGTCCCAGCTGGTGAAGCTCAGGAATAATGCAGTCAGGCATTCTAGCTCTTTCTTTCTTTCCTGAATCTTCCTTCCCTAGGATTGTTGCCTTATGGTCCTAAAATGGCCAATCATCTCCTGACTCCTCATATCCTCCTTGAGGGAAGGATGACAGGAACGCGCAAAGGGCAAAGTCACATGCCAGCTGAGTCTGTTCCTCCTCATCAGGAATGAGAAATCTTTCCCAAAAGCCCCACTTAGCAATTTCTACTTACAACTCATTGGCAGGAACTGAGATCATATGGCCACCCACAGGCCAATCACAGGCTGAAGAAAATGATATTGCTTTATTGTCTTAAAAGAAACCAAGACTGATTTAGTCCAGGCTTTCTCAGTCTTGGCACTGTAAACATTTGAAGCCAGAACATTCTTTGTTGTAGGGCGGTACCCTGGGCATTGTAGAATGTTTAGCAGCATCTCTGGTGTCTACCCATTAGATGCCAGTAGCATACCCTCCAGCTGTAACAATCAAAAATGTCTCCGAACACCACTAGATGTCTTCAGGGGAGGGGAGAAAAATCACACCCCAGTTGAAAACTACTGATTCAGACCAATCATGATTAATTCCCTGGAACCAAAGGAATGTATTTTCTAAAATTAAGGGCTTTTTGTTGTTGTTGTTGTTGTTGCTACTTAAATTAGAGCCGTGTTAGAAGGAAAGAGGGAGGTGGGGAATAGGGATTGGGTAATCAATGGACTGGTTTTGCCACAGAATATTAGACAACTGTTACCAGCAATAGATGAATAAGCATTTCTTTTAAAGGTCATATCCTCTTTAGTTTCTGCCTGTTTGGGGTAACTTTATTGTCTTCAAATGGTTACTGTTTATCTTTTTGTCCAAGTTTATAATTGTTATGGCAGGAAAGTTAGTCTGATATCAGCTACTTCATCATTATTAGAAGATAGAAGTCTCAATATTTTATTAATTCACCAATTTATTTTTATTATATTTGAGTTAACAAATGCTTGAATTCATTCATTCAGTCAGTTATCCAAATAGATATTTGTATAATAAAGTATTTGTTTGGGTCCATGTGTTCTAATCCTGGGAGCTCTGAATGAACAAATTCTATTTAATTCTATCTCAGATGAGCAAAGGAGTTTGCATGACATGTGGCATGTCATTTACTGTGAGAAACACAATTGTATGGGAAATACGAAAAATAAGAATCTCATCTACATGCCTCACCATGTGTGCCAAGCACACAGGTGTACCCCAGGACCTCCTGCACTTGGGAGCTTACAGGACCCAGAGAGAAAATGGTGCCAGGGAATGCCCATAAGGCCACATCTGAAGCAGCAAGACCTGCGGGGCCATCCAAGGGCTAGCTCTGGCTAAGAATTAAGGAAGTATCAACAAGCTGGCCACTGGGCTCATTTGTGGAATGGGAGTGTGAAGGTGGGTGGTGTGGTCTAGGCGCCCACATGGAGGGCCTGGAGGAGTATTGGGATCCAGGAGACTGAAACAACATGGAGCTGGGAAGAGAACCAAGGAAACAACGCAGAGAGAACAGTGAAGCCAGACAGTATTTTCCTTCTGGAATCTTCTCCAACTGTAGATGAGAAGCAGTCTACCTCTCCCCGGCCCCACCCCACTGGAAGCCTGGTTCCCTGTAACCCTCAAAGCCCTGGAATTGGTACCATGATAAAATCAAAAGAAGGGCTGGCCCTGCAGAAAGTATTAATAGTTCATCCTTGGATTTGAGGAACCTGCACAGGCAGGAAACAGGCTGGGAAATTCCCTTCATTCTGCCCAGGAGATGGCTAATTACAGAAAAATCCTGCCAAAGGCAGTCTGCAAGCCTTTCTTCAGAACTGGGACACAACTGCTTCCCTTCCCACCACACCCTGCCCCAGCCTGCACCCTGGGTGGTGCTATCTACAGGGTGTGGGTAGGAGAGCCAGCAGGGAAGAAATTAGCCTTCTCCTTTTAAAACTCATTTAAAAGTAGCAATATCTCCTGTGGAAAGTGGTAGTGCCACTTTTAAGTGATTCATAAAAGGGAAAGACTAATTTGTACTTGAGTCCCAGTGTGGTCAAGAAGAAACCATGTACCATAGGATGGGTCACTTTCTAAAAGTCCCTACCCTTTGGGGAATGAGGATTTTACCTGTCCACTCCCAGCAAAGGACCTGTCACAGGAGAAAGGGGGTTGGGGAAACCAAGATGATGCCTGGTTCTTCCTAACTTCTTTATTAAGGCATTTAGTGCTATAAACTTTCCTCTTAACAACGCTTTAGTTGTATCCCAGAGATTTTGGTAAGGTATATCTCCATTTTTAGTAATTTCAAAGAATTGTTTATTTCTTCCTGAATTTTGATGTCATAACATAGTAATTTCTATGTTATGAAGTCTACATAACAACACAATGACAGGTTCAAAATCTCACACAAGCTTGATAAAAAGACAAGACCCAATGAACAAGATTGTGTTCATTTCTTAAAGCTCTTTTTTCTTTATTTTTGTCTAAGCTGATTCAAAGAACCAGGCTTCGAGCTCTGAGATTCTTTCCTTAGCTTGGTCTATTCTGCTGTTAATACTTCTGATTGTATTATGAAATTCTTTTTTCAACTCAACAAGCTCAGGTTGGGTCTTTTGTAAAACTGCTATTTCATTTTTCAGCTCTTAAACCATTTCACTGGATTGCTTGGTTTCCTCGGATTGGATTTCAGTTTTCTCCTGGATATCTATAAACTTCATTGCTATTCAGATTCTGAATTCCATGCCCGTCATCTCAGATTGGTTAAGAACAATTGCTGCGGAGCTAGGGCGCTCATTTGGAAGTAAGGGGACACTCTGGTTTTAATTGCTACAGTTCTTGCACTGATTCTGTCTCATCTGGGAGGGTTGGTATTCCTTTAACTTTGGCGTAAACTGAATATAGTCAGTTGGCTTCATTTCTGGAAGTTTTCAGAGGGCTAATGGTCTAAACAGTCTGTTGAATTCTAGTCCTCCGCCTGGCAGGAAGGAAAATTAGCAGTTTTTCGTGTTGTAGTTTGGGCTGAAATCCAGCAGATGGCGCCTGAGAGCAATGGGCGGTAGCTAGGCTCTCATTCTGCCACCTGGCTCCTTTGTGTATCCAGGCCTTTGAGGCCGTGCTCTGTGGTGCAAGGATGAGAGGGGTAACCCCTCACCAGGTCCCCTCCTGGGTCTTGGGGGGAAGGACCCCTGATCACTGGCACTGTGGCCGCGACTTTTTGTTGTTGTTAGGTGTTCCAGGTCGTGGGGCTCCTTCAGGCAGAGGTCCAGCATGGAGACAGGCCCCACCCTTACTGGACCAGCTCTGCGGAGGGAGGCACGCCTAGGTTCCACACCAGCCCACGAACCTGTGCGGCTCACCCCTCTCTGACAGTTTTCTGAGAGTTTGGGCTCCTCTTCTGCTGAAGCACCGGGCCCAGTTCCGCACTCCGGAGCCACAGACCGTAGCCCTGGAACGTCCGGATATGCTCACAGCTCCCTCCCCTGGACCCTGGGATCTGTGTGCACTGGGGGAATCCAAACAGCTCCCAGGCTGCCGGAATGCACTCAAGTGGAGCAAAGCACCCAGGGTGAGCAGCTGAGGCTGCACTGTGTACACACTCCTGTGGAGTGGCTGGGCAGGAATCCTGGGAGGGACTGGCAGGCAGGTGGGCCTGCGGGACAGATATGCCCTAATCCCACGGGGAAGCCCTTCTTCTCCCATTCTGGTGGTTATATGGGGCCAGAGCCTCTCAGAGGGAGACAAGGAGCCCTGGGGGATGAGTGCTCCCGCGGAGCTCTCACAGACAAAGCCTCCAGCTCCGTGCCTGCTGAAGCCCTTTCTCCATCTAATCTCTAGTGAGAGTCCCATGTCAGCTCAAACGCGAAGGCCGGGGGTCTCTGCAGCTAGAATCCCAGAGGTCTGCCGCAAGAGAATAAATTGTTGTTAAAGTAATTCCTCTTTGCCCTGAATTTGCATTCAGCCGACCGTTCATGTGTGACTCAGCTTCACGATCTGAAATTTGTATACAATGTGCAATTTATTTGAAACATAGGAAGTTGCTTTTCTGCTATATATTGACTTGGCATTTCTAGTTACGTTTTCACTCCTGTTACGATCTTCAGTATGGTGCATCTTTTCCTGGGTGTTAGGTGCTCATTCCTCTCTCCCTTTCTCCTTTCTCACTCCAGGACAACACATATTATAATAATGTTTACTCAGGTTGAGTCTACTGCTTCGGTGAGTTAAAAGACATTTTAACTCATATGAATGGCCCTAAAAGCCTTCACCTGAGCATTCAAGTTGTTTGATAAGGGTATGCCATGTCCCTCCCCTGGCCAGGTCAATGCCACCACCATGTGAGCCTCTGCTCTACCCAGTTGCCCCCACATATTTGCATGGTTAGATGGGAAGCCGATCCAGACGGCAGATGCAGAAATGGAAGTTCGACCCCAGCTGACTAGTCCGCATGTGACCCAGTGGTGTTATCTGGGAATTTTCACACATTATGCACATTATTTAAAATTCTGGCAATTTTATTTCTTCTATATAGTGACATAGACACTGCTTGTATTCCCTTAGCTGCTTTCAAAAAACAACAAACACCAAAAAAATCTGTAAATACAGCATTTATGTTTTCTGACTGAATCTCAAAATTAGTTGGGGCATTGGGAAAGAATTTAATTTGACTTTTGAGTGTAAATCAAGTATGTATTTCTTTGAAAAGATAAAACAAGAGGGCTGATCATCCTAAACATGAGTGTCTGCACAGATTGAAATTCCCAAGATGCCGGGGAACCCAGTCTTTGCACAGTCTCTAGCACCGACATTATCTGGAAAAGGGGAAATTTTTCAAAGAAAGAGCATTAAAAAACATATTATTGGAATTATTAGAATAATAACATATTTGCTTAAATAAAACTGACAACTTTTGGAAGTGCTGGTTGGCTCAATCCCAGTGATATTATGCCATTCTGTATCAATGGCATACCTATGTGCCTTTATTTGCTTTATGAATGAGCACTTAAAATTTTTTTCTGGGCAGTAGATGTATAATAAACATGAACTCTTCTTTATCTACCTTCCACTACTCTGAGAAATTTCCTTTGCTGTGTTCATCATCAGCTGGCCCGACCTCTTTCACTCTGGCTGCTCTGCCATGTTTAGAAACTTTGTATAAAAATGACAGTAATATCTGCAGTAGCATATGTTACCCAGATGAATCAGGGTTTTTACTCCCTGTCTGTAAGTTCACTTTGCCTTCTCTTTGCTGCACCAATTCTATTCTAGATGCTGAGAGCATTTCTTAGTGACTTCCTTCTTATTATCTTCCAAAAGATGCTATTCTAAGGGCCCAGAAGACTTTTTGCTACTTGAAAATCTTACATATGAAAGTAAACAAGAATCGAATAGTTTTTCATTGGCACCCAGGAATCCTTTATTCCATCCTCTCTTTTCACTTGTCAGCTTCTTCACTAGATTATATGTTCCTTGGAGACAGTTTAATTCATTTCTGTATTCCTAACATTTAGCACAATTTACACACATGGCATGTAATGAATTCCCAAAACAAACTGAACTAAGTACTGTTTCCATTTATTTGCATTTCACATGGCACCCAGCAGAGCACCTGGCACATAGTAGCTTTCAGAAAATATTTGGTGAATGAATGACTTATTGGTACTCACGTGTGTTTTCAACCACTTCCCCCTTATACAAGGGCATATGTTTGCAGAGTTTCTCAATGGGTGACCCAAGCAGGAACCAATCGATGTCGGTGATCAGAGACTCCAGAGGGTTGTACTTGACCCAGATGTATTTGTTGGAGAATATGTTGTCCAGAGTCTAGATCAGTATAACAGAAAACAACATAAAATAAATTGACAAAATTGGTGTACCTTATTCGAAATTGTGATGATTTTCTGTTTCAGATTATTAAACAGAAAAAAGTTAGGGATCTCAAGGCAGCATCTCTTTTTGAGCACTCTATCAGTGAAGTAGCCTCATTAGTAATTACCAGTGTTATTTTACCTCTGGTGGCAACGAAGCCCAAAGAAGGTAAGTCCCATGTCAAAGGTGGCACCTATAAGAAGTTGTGGAGGGAGACTTAAACCTTGGGTCTCTAGCTGAAGTGCAGTGTTTGTATATATTCACTATACTGTATTATTTCTTTGCATCTTTGTGTCATTGAATATTAGAACTTCTCTTATTATTCTTCCAATCACCATTTCTCATAGCCCTGCTCTGAGAAGATAAGCTGATCAGTCCTTGCTATGTCACTGGAATTTATTATAAGTTCTTGTATTTAGGACTATGTGGTAGAAATCAAGCTGAGATTTGCTCCTGCTCTTAAAAAATAATAAAATAAAAGTTAAAACACTTTAATAACTTTAATAAGTTGAGTATCATATTTATGGTAAGGCATGATAGTATGATCTTCTCCCTCACTCTCTTCATTTCTCCATAAATACCAGTATTGCCTGGCTTAAGAATAGAGAATACTCAAGAGTGCCCCAGAATTACCTGTTTCTCATAGATGTATCGTTGAAGATTGTTCAGAGGAGGGGTGTTCTGAAGGTCCATCTTCAGGATAAAGCAGGCTCTTGGGGAGAGCACCCTGGATGCAATGTAGCCCTGAGGCAGCAAGAGTACAGTTACTGATCCTCCCCAGTTCCCTGAATCTGAACTTGGTGAAGATGATGTCTGAACCTTGGAAGAAAGACTTGAATATATGATGGGATTGCTTTCCAACCTGCAATCAACTTTATCCACTTGACTTATTTTACATAATGTTTTCATTTTTCTTCTCGTCATTTCTACCCCTTTGAAATTTGTGCAAACCCACGACTGTATTCTGCTTTTCATGTTATGGAACCAGGGTCTGCAATTTGAGGTTTGAAAGATTGAGAAGAAGCACTTCTCTGTCTCTTTCTATTATTATTATTATTATTATTATTATTATTATTATTATTAGAGACTGATGCTCACTCTGTTGCCCAGCTGGAGTGCAGTGGTGCAATCTCAGTTCACTGAAGCCTCCACCTCCCTGGTTCAAGCGACTCTCCTGCCTCAGCCTCCAGAGTAACTGGGACTATCGGTGTGCACTACCACACCCAGCTAATTTTGTGTGTTTAGTAGAGATGGAGTTTTACCATGCTAGCCAGGCTGGTCTCGAACTCCTGATCTCAAGTGTTCCACCCACCTTGGGCTCCCAAAGTGCTGAGATTACAGGCGTAAGCTACTGCATCTGGCCTCTTTCCATTAATTTTATTCTGCCTCCTCCCCAATTTGGGATACACAGAATATTCTTTAGAACTGTGCTGTCCAATATGATAGTTATTAGCTGTATGCCACTATCTAAATTTAAATTCAAATTAGATAAAATTTAAAATGAACTTCTTCCGTTACACATTTTGAGAACTCAATAACCACAAGGGCTGGTGGCTTCCCTATTGGAAATGCAAATCTAGAATACTTCCAGCACTGCAGAAAGTTCTATTAGACAGTGCTGCTTTAGAAACTCTCATAAGCATACCCACACCCACACTCATGCACCCCCACACACGTCTCATCTATCTTCTCCTCATTTACCATCTTTTCTTCCTATCCAGTTTTCTTCATCCCTTCTCCACCTCAAACCCAAGCTGGCTGGATAGAGATGGGTTGGAATAAGGTGGGATTGAGAGAGCAATGGAGGGTGAAGACCCTGGGGCCAGAAGGGACCTAAGCCCACTGAGTCTTCACCTGGAGTGAAAATTGTCTCTAGAGAGTTCCAAATAATGATATACCCTAGAAAGCTATATCTAATAGAAATCTTTCTGGTTCCTACTTTTCAATTCTCACAAATTGTGGGTTCCTAAAATTCAAAAATAGACAGAGGCTGAGCCTGGTGATAATGGAAGAAGCTTAAAGCAAGTCCTCACTACTCTATTTTTTTTAAGACAGCTTTGGGATTTCCATGACAGTTGCTTAAAAACAATTTCAGTGCCACTTCCTTTTAAACCACATCTTCTAATGACTCTGTACTTTCAAACGTGCCATTGAACTGCCAACACCAATGGAAAAGAGGAATGTGAAGACATTTCTGGAAGAAAAGGGACAGAGAGCATGTTCAAACGTCTAGTGAGATGAGCTGGAACCTACTTATATCCATAGTGCGTATCTCGGAACCTGGGTAGAAGCAGGTTCACAATTGGTTGGTGGAACAAATGGAAAACAAATGAATAAATAAATGATGAAGGATAAGTTTTCAGAGCAGATTTCTGTGACTTATTGTTAATGCCAGTATCTAACACTTGAAAATAGTTTAGTGCTTTTAGTTAGCAAACTTTCTTTTTTACAGAAAAAGTGCGATTTATTGCCTATCCTATGTACACAATTAAATGTGTACAGTTGCTCTGGATTTCTGCTATGTTGTGATTGCTTTTTGATTGTTCTTTTATTTATTTATTTATTTATTTATTTATTTATTTATTTATTTATTTTTGAGACAGGATCTCATTCTGTCACCCAGGCTGGAGTGCAGTGGTGTAATCTCAGCTCACTGCAGCCTTAACTTCCTGGGCTCCAGCAATCCTCCCACCTCAGCCTCCCGAGTAGGTAGGACCACAGGCATGCACTATCACACCCAGCTAATTTTTGTATTTTTGGTAGAGATGAGATCTCGCCATATTGCCCAGGCCAGTCTCCAACTCCTGGGCTCAAGAGATCCTCTTGCCTCAGACTCCCTAGGTGCTGGGATTACAGGCATGAGCCACTGTGCCCGTCCAAGTGTTCTTTTTCTGCATGATGTTCTGTGTTAGAAGCACTATTCATTCATTTATTCATTCAACAAATGTGTTTGAGTGTCTGCATGCCGGGCTTTGCTTTGAACTTTGGTTACTCTTCTCCGCACTTTCTGAGCCTGTAGTGGGATAATAGCATCACTCTTCCAATTTCTACAAGCAAATGCCTATGTTTCCTGTCATATGTTTTTCTTCAAAATGGTTTTGTTTTTTAACCAATTGCTTGATTATTTAAAGAGAAAGGTGAAAGTGAGGAATTCTTAAAGAATTACAAGGTTAAATCTAAGAATTCAAGTATGTATGATGCCATACAGATAGATAGATAGATAGATAGATAGATAGATAGATAGATAGATAGATCTCTCTGCTCTTTAGAAAATTAGTCCTGAAGAATATGAAAATTCATTTGCTGCTTACATGTTTATAGTCAAAAATTGTGGTAGAAGAGCATGATCCTGCATGGATGTTGACAATGGCAGTATTTTTTTCATTGTCAATCGTCACTGTCTCCTGAACATTGTCACCATGGCTGCTTGGGCTGATGATGTTAAAAACCTAGATTGAAAAGAAAGACAAAAAGGTTTTCCATAAATCTTATACATTTGAAAGGCAACTCTTTCAACAAAATTAAGCATCTGCCTGCTATGAACAAGGGATTAAAAATTAAAACTCTCCACTGGGGTCCCAATCCAAAAGCTTGTGATGCCATAAGAATGCAAAGCTTTTCCTTAGAGTTTACTATATTATATATGGGAGACGCAGTGATATCACAGGAGAAATGAGACTGACTAAATTTTAAAGCAATGGCTTACATTTGCGAAGGTATTGTGGTTGGAAAGGAATAGCCAAGCTCATTGTTTCCATTATTGTTTATTTCTGAGATTCCATCCCAAATAAGGTATATGGCTTCTCTACCGTCTTTCAGGCTCTCTTGTACCTTCCTTTTCCTCTCCCAACATCTCTAAGAGATAAAGCCCATAGGAAACCAACTCACCTCATATCCATGAGATTGCATCCCAAAGATGGTCAGTGCCACCAGAAATGCCACCTGAAAAACAGACCCACCACATCCATTCTCTATAGGGTAGTCATTGAGGGTGGGGACAGGAGAGAACACTGGACAGGAAAGGCACAGATATCCCAGAAAATGTACACCTAGAGACAGTGATAGCACTCCCTTTCCAAAGTGTGAAGCATACACATTCACTCATTTGACAGGCGTTTGTTGAGTTCATTCTATTTGCCAGGCACATGGTTCTACATTTGCCACCTAATTCCAAACTCTTTCTAGCATTATCACCATCTAGATAATAGGAGAAACTTGGGGCAGGTGAGCAGTGAAGGACTCATTTTACTATGGAAATACCCTGGTATGAGTCACATTGGCTTTGGATAACAGTGGTCAAATTGTGTCCTCTTGTAAAAAAACAAAACAAAACAAAACAAAACACCAAAAACAAAAACTTTAATCCCTTAAGACTGAGAGGGTAATACAGATTTAAAATGAATCATGGGTGATAAAGACACAACAGGTTTCTAAGGGAAACTATGAAAATAGAATGCTTGAGAGCACAATTAACTTTTGAGGCTGACATCAAGGAAAACTCCCATATTCTCCTACAACCCACGCCTTAGTGATACTATCATACAAGTGCTGGGCCCGCAGGTCGTGAGCCGACATTGAGGCAGTTCTGATGTTTTGCTGTAGTTCTGTAGGAGTCTGCTCCAACATGCTAACCCAGGTTTTGTGCCCTCTCTTCTGAACATCAGTGAACTGTACTGTCACTGAAAACTACATCAGTACAGAGTTGACTGCGCTGTCATTGAAAACTACTGATGAAAGGAGTCTTGGGGAAGGGGGATATTTTTAAGAACTGTCAGTGGGACTTTCCTACTTCCCTTTCCAATCCACCCTTAATATTTCTCTTCTGGGGACTGGGAGTAGAGCATCTAACAAAGACCTGTGTGCAGATATTCAACCTTCCATAGGGATACATCTTCTCTTACCACAGACCAGCTCTAACAACATATGATACTCCTGTATATTCTATTTAATGAGTCTAAAATAGTGGTTTGAACAAGTAGTCGAAGGGCTAAACCACTTTAATGGTATGATTAGAGAGAGCTTGGGGAGTGTCCTCTGCCCCCAAATGATCTCCCATCCAACACTGTGGTTAATGCACCATGGTTATATAATAATTTTGTGCTTCAGGGTTAGGTCTCAATTTGGGAAATCAAGACAGCCCTGAGAGAGGGAGCTCTTTAAGCTGACAATCTTTAACACTTCAGAAAGAGGTACTTAACATTTTGCTTTCCCCCTTAGCAACTGAATGAGAATAAAGGTCAGAGACTGGGGGAGCGAGTTCCATTCTAGGTCAGAACATAGCCCACTGTCCATGGGGCACTGCAATGTGGAACTATGGAGGCTGGGATCAGATGGAGGAGTGGAGTGGCCATAGAAGGAATGTTTTGTCCCAAGGGAGAATTTAGTCATAACGGGAGGCCATTGAAGACATTCTGGCTGCTTAAGTTTGCCGTGATTGCGCCTGCAAGTGGAGATGAAGATGGATAAATTACATTCTAAATCCACATTTATGGGCTTGGGAAAATCACAGTCCTCTGACTCTCAGTCTCCTTATCTGTAAAATGGGGAGAATACTACTCAGCTCATAGGGTTGTTGCAATGAATAGATGAAATTATTCACGTGAAATGCTTAGTCTAAGGGTTAGTATGCATTTGAGAAATAAGAGGTACTATTATTACTACTACTGATATTATTTTTAAATTACAACTTCTCTCTTAGATAGCAAATGTAGTTGTTTTAAATAGCCCAAATTCCTTATGAAGCTCATAATAAAGGATTATTATCAAACATCCTCCAAATCAAAATTATCTAGAGATTTCTTTGTATTTTTTTATGTTCTTTTAAGTAAACATCTCAAAACAGGCAAAGGACAAAAAAAGTCAGACTTATTCAACACTATTTCTGCCAAAGGTATCATTAATTCAATCACAGAAGCTTAGAAGCATGCACAGTATCTGTCTAAGACTCCCAAAATCCATGGCATATTGTACACGAGCATTGTCTGCAAGCAGTCACCACAACAGTGTTAAGAAGTAGAAACAAATACTCACAAGGATTTTCATTTTGCCTGGGAGAGGAAGGTGCTGGAGTAAGTAAAGCTGCCCCGTGCAGGTTCTATCCTTTATATGGGCTTGAAGATGTGGATGTCTCTTTTTCAAATGATCACTTTGGAAAAGACCATGTCTATATCTCTGGCACACCCCAGCAAACTCCTTTATCAGAATTGAAATCCAACCACATACCTGATATCAATGAAATTCATTAGTCAGTCATGAAAATTCACCACTTGGTCACTCTGTAAATATTCCCTGCTATCTGTACTATGCTGCATTTGAGATTTTAATTTCCACCCTTTAAAAATATCGCATGATGCTTGTTCTATGCATACATTTTGTAGGTCTATAAGGACAAATTCCTAGCATCTCCTCCTAAAGGAAGAGTGCTTCCTTAAGGTCTGAGTTGGGCTCCAACTCGATGTCTTTTCACCACTGTTCTGCTGGCTGAATTCTTCCACAGAGGGAACGGATATGAGACTGGGTGCCAAGACAGTGGCTGGGGAGGTCTGCTTGGAGAACAAACAGTCTAGGACTTTCTTCATTCTTCCCTTTAGATTTGGTGTCACTTTCCAGAAATTCATGAGGAACAAGACCCAGAAGGCATTCTCCCCCATTATCAGGGTTAACCAAATTTTTACATTAAGCTTCGCCCAAAACTGTAAGTTAGAGAGGTCTAGTTGTCTTGCAGAATGTTGAGAAATTCTCAGATTGAAAAAAACAAGAGAGAATAAAGTTTAATTTGTGTAATTTTTTTTTAACGTGACAACTAGAAATGGCTAATGTCAGGGTATAATCATGAACCCAGGAAGGGAAATTTAAAAACAAAACAAACGACAACAACAACAACAACAAACAGTAAATTGTGGCTGGGCGCAGTGGCTCATGCCTGTAATCCCAGCAATTTGGGAGACCAAGCTGGGCAGATCACCTGAGGTCAGAAGTTTGAGACCAGCCTGGACCACATGGTGAAACCCCGTCTCTACTGAAAATACAAAAAAATTAGCCAGGCGTGTTGGTGCCTACCTGTAGTCCCAGCTACTCGGGAGGCGGAGGCAGGAGAATTGCTTGAACCCGGGAGACAGAGGTTGCAGTGAGCCGAGATCATGCCACTGCACTCCAGCCTGGGTGACAGAGCAAGATTCCATCTCAAAACAAAAACAAAAAACCCAGTAAAATGCAAAATGTAAAATATTGAGAATCACCACCGTTAAGCAAAGAGATAACATAAATAATGCCCTTGTTCTACAGCTGAAACAACTTCCTAACTAGCAGCTTTAAACAAAATGGGGCTCTCAAAAAGTAGACATCTGGGCAAGTTAAGGGCCACCTAGTTCACTGGAATCCCTCTACCCTGGCTGTTCAGTGGGGGTGGATGTAAAACACACAGTTTTATTAAATCTTTCTGAGATAGCAGTTGCAGAAAGGATTACAGTTTTGTAATGCACCTGCAAATTTTCTCTCATATCTGGCTTCAGAGACTCAGGAAAGCAAACCAGCAATGCCCGTAGACATTAGGCCAATGAAAGTATTACATGCTATCCTCTACCATGTCCCCCTCCTGTCCTCAGGAGTTCTGGGTCTATAGTCTAATAATGATCATTGCTAGCGTTTGTAGAGCACTCAATATGTTTCAACACTTTCCAAACACTTTGGATATATTGATTCATCTGATTCTCATATCAACCCTAGAAGTTACCTTCTATCCTGTTCCATTTTACAGATAGGAAAATCAAGGTGCAGGGAAGTTAAGTAACTCTCTGGGATCACACAACTTTGAAAGGCAGAGATTGGGATCTGAGCCCAGTTTAACTCCAGAATCCACACTCTTAACTCTGAAAATGATACAGCCTCTCTGATTAGTTGCTGGGTCACTGTTAACTCCTTGCCTTGCTGAAACAGGAGCATTAGCAAGGAGGCTTCTGCTTCCAGAATGCTCCCTGACTGAAAGATAGACTTGGAAATTGTCAGGCCTACCCACAACTCAGAAGTGAAAACTAAAATGAGAAGTGGTGCTTGTAAACGTTGTTACGAATGCAATTCCTGTCTTCACTCCCAGCTCCCCGCTGAGGGAGTGAAATTGCTGACCTGGAAGGGCCTGGTGCTGACCGTGCCCACCTTTGGATACCCTGACGCAGTAGGTCTGAAAAGGGGTGCAGGCATGTGGACTTCTAAAACTTCCGTGTGTTATTCAGATTGAACACTGTTTCAAGTCCCATCTAAACCTCTTACAAGGAAACTAAGAGCCAAACAGGTTAAGGAATTTGCCTAGGATCATATATAGTTAGTATATAGTTTCTGGTAAAGATAACTCTCCCTCAGGCCTTCTGACATTCAGTCCAATATTCTTTAGTTGGTAAAGCACCAAAAGGTTTAAAGTAATACTTCAATGAATGAAGGTATTCATGTTCATTTGTCCACTCTTTTTAAAAAATTATTATTATACTTTAAGTTCTGGGATACATGTGCAGAACATGCAGATTGTTACATAGGTATAGACAAGCCATGATGGTTTGTTGCACCCATCAACCCGTCATCTACATTAGGTATTTCTCCTAATGCTATCCCTCCCCTTGTCCCCCAGTCCCCGACAGGCGTGATGTTCCCCTCCCTGTGTCCATGTGATCTCATTGTTCAACTCCCACTTCTGAGTGAGAACATGCGGTGTTTGGTTTTCTGTTCTTGTGTTAGTTTGCTGAGAATGATGGTTTCCAGCTTCATCCATGTCCCTACAAAGGACATGAACTCATCCTTTTTAATGGCTGCATAGTATTCCATTGTATATATGTACCACATTTTCTTTATCCAGTCTCTCACAATAGCAAAGACTTGAAACCAACCCAAACGCCCATTTATTCACTCTTCTATATGGGCCATTGCTTTGCTAATACAAGCGGTGCGGACACAGATGTTTCTGTAGCTGTTCAAAAGTGTCCTGTAGTGTATGGCTTGCTTGGGTCACAGGAGTGTGCAGAGTCAACTATTTGCTAGTTCATATCCTTTCCCCTTTTTCTAATTCTTGTCCATTTTTTATTGCTATGTAGGAATTTTTTTCATATTCTGAATAAGAGTTCTCTAATAATCTCCTGGTCTATGTAGCTCATCATTCAGCTTTGTTTATGGTGTCCTTTGCTATATAGAAGTTTTATTTATAGTCTGATGTTGTTGAAATTAGCAATATTTTCTTCTCTAATTTGTGCTTTTTAGTCTTGCTTAAGAAATGCTTCCAAGGTCTTTAAGGTATTTTCCGACATTTTCTTAAAGTCTTGCGTCTTACATTTGGTTTTACTGTTATGTTTTAATATAGTATTAGGTTGCAATCTAATTTTTTTCTTCATTTGGGTATCCAGTTGTCCCAGCATCCGTTACTGAATAATTCAGGTTTTTTCACTAATTTATAATGTCATATAGTTTCCACGTATGTGTTAGTCTATTTATTGTCTATACTCTCATTCTATTTGTCCATCCAAATTACAACGCCTCCCAGTCTTAATTTCACTGTCTTTATAAGTAAGTTTTAATATCCGGCAGAGCAAGCCTTCCAGCCTTGCCAGTTTTCAACACTGTCTTGGCTATTTTTGTGAATTTTCTGTATCGCTTAGTTGTTTTTCATTTCATTGATTTCTACCTTCATTAGTTTTTTTTAATTTTCACTTCCTTCAGAATTATTCTGTTGTTATTTATGTAACTTCTTGAGGTGAAAGCCACCCATTTCCATTAAATCTCTTGCTATTTTTTAAAGCATAGCATTCAGCAATAAATATTTACCTCTAAGTACTCTTTATTTGCATCTTACAACTATTTTGATCAGTTCTTAATATTTCTTAATTTCTATTGTGATTTTCTCTTTAATCCACAAGTTGTCGAGAATATTTTTCAATTTCTTGAGTAAAGATTGTTCTCCTTTCTCTCGCTCTTTCTTCACCTTTTCCTCTCTTATCCCTCTCTCTTTCTCTTTCGTCATCTATAAACATTCCAATGTTTGAAATAAATGTATTTTATATCATCAGATTACATTTAAAATGGATATTTCCCTTAGATCAAGCTTGTTAATTTTACTTTTCAAATATTCTATGTTATTCCTAATTTTATGTCTACCAGATCTAACTAATTCTACTGGAGGCATGTTAAAAACCTTTCTTAGGACTGTACTTTTGTCTGTTTCTATGTAATGTTTTTGAGTTTTTGTTTGACGACATTCACAACAACGCCCTTTGGAATATGCAAATTCATCTTCAGTGTATCATACTGGAGAACTGTCTTTCATTCTTATGTAATATGTCCCACTGCGCCTCTATTTATGTTCATTTCTTTTCACCTTTGGTTTGCCTTTTTAGGACTATCTGGGTAGTAGACTTCTTTGTTCATTTTATTTTTAACTTTTCTGTGTGGCATTACCTTAGATGTTTCTCTAGCTTATAGTATTTTACCAAGTTTTATTTATTCTACAGTCTGAAAAACTCTTTTAATATGTGAATGTCATCATTTCCTCTATTGTGATTACTAATACAATTTAGACTTTTTTCTAGTCTTATTTTATTGTACACTTATTGCTCTCTTTTTTTTTGTTTTTTTGTTTATTTTGTTTATTTTTTTATTGCTCTCTTTCTTAGCATTCATTCCTATATTTTTTGTCTTCTTTGTACTGATAAAGATTGCATAGTCTCCTTTTCCCCTTATCTTTCTGAAATATGTAATTTTTTTTATTATTTAGGGCTTCCTTTGAAATTTTAACAAATATACTTAATTATCCATATTCCTATGAATCCAAAAATCATCCTATGTTTTGTTCTTCCCCAAAGACATAAAAACTCAGTACTTTTATGAACATGCTTTCTATCCCAAGAGTGCTATAATTATGTAGTTTTATTTTCACCTCTAAAAAAAATCACACAGGCCAGGAGCAGTGGCTAATGCCTATAATCCCAGCACTTTGGAAGGCTGAGGCCAGCAGATCACTTGAGGTCAGGAGTTCAAGACCAGCCTGGCCAACATGGTGAAACCACATCTCTACTAAAATACAAAAATTAGCTGGGCATGGTGGTGCATGCCTGTAATCCCAGCTGCTTGGGAGGCTGAGGCTAGAGAATCGCTTGAACCAGGAAGGCAGAGTGCAGTGAGCTGAGATCACGCCACTGCACTTCAGCCTGGGCAACAGAGTGAGACTGTCACACACACACAAAAAAACCACACACACACACACACACACACACACACAAAACCTCAAAATAGTTAAGTGTACCATCAATGGATAATTACATTTACTAAGACATTTTATCAGTCTTATGCTAATTATTTCTTATAGCTCGAATACTCTATTTTCTTTTTGCTTAAATATATCTCTTAATAGTTCTTTTATTGGAAGCTTATTGTTGCTAAATTCTTTTGTTTTTCTATGTTCAAATAAGTATTTATTTTCCTCTCACTTTTGGATAGTAGTTACAGGTTGACAGTTATTTTCTTTGTAGCATTGTGAAGATATTACTAGATTGCCTTCTGGCACTTACTGTTGCTTCTGTGAAAACTGCTCCCAGTGTAATGTAATGTTTCTAATTTGTTTTTTTCACAGTAATATGCTGTTTTATTTCAGCCTGTTTTATTTACTAATTTTACTCTTCCTTATATATGTAATACCTTTGTTTATGTCTTTAAGTGTCTTAGACATCTTTACAGATGTCTTTTTCTCACTATTGTACTGTTCAAACCAAACAGTAAAATCTACTCTCACTATTGATTTGGTTAGTTGCCTTTCTTGACAATTAGATCTATTTAGACCCATTATAACTATTAGTTTTTAAATTACAAAATTTAAATCCTCTGTTTTTACAATATTTATCTGAAGCACATTCATGCTCTCTGTCTCTCTCTGTCTGTCTCTCTCTCTCTCTCTCTCTCTCTCTCGCTCTCCTTCTGTAACT
This sequence comes from Rhinopithecus bieti, assembly GCF_001698545.2. NCBI lineage: Eukaryota > Metazoa > Chordata > Mammalia > Primates > Cercopithecidae > Rhinopithecus > Rhinopithecus bieti. The sequence continues at coordinate 1,479,094 of NW_016815814.1, read as the reverse complement.
CTTTTCTTATTTTCCAGGCAGCGTATACTATATCAAGCTCACCATGTCTAAAATAAAAATTGTTGCACTCCTTTCCCAAAGCTGTTCTTTTTTCTGAACATTGTTATTTCTGTTGACAATTTACCAGGTCTTTGGGCTACCCTTGAGTCATCGTTGATTCTTCTGTCAGTTTTCCTCTGTAAAGCCTCTCTCATTTGTATCTTTTTTTCCAATCCATCAGCCCAAGCTCTATTGCACATTCTTATTACTGCACAGTGTCCCTATCACAATGACCTTCATTAGTCAGAATATTGGCACTAACTACTCCAACAAGCAATGCCTAAATGTCAGTCCTTTCACAAAATAGACTTCTATTTCTCACTCACATAAAGTCCAAAGCAGATGATGCTTATGGTGGGTAACTCTCCTCCATGGAATGATTTGTGGATTCTAGCTTCCTTCTTACGTGGCTGCCATCTTCCCACATGTTTTTCCTGGCATCACTCAGCTGGCAGATGGAGGTTCAGACTGACAACATGGAGAAGTCACACCTGCTTTTAAATTTTGCTTTTAAAAAAAACAATTGATGATCTTTTGCATTTCATGCAGCTAGGCTTATATGTCTTTTTCATATGATTTATTTCAATACTTTTAGGCTTAGAAAATCCTTTTCATTGCCAAAATCAGATTAAAGTTTACCTATATTTTCTTCCAGTTTTTTATGGATTTCATATCATATATATTATTTACATTTATTTTAAAATTAATTTGGAATTAATTTTGTTTATGGTAGGATCTATTATGCATCAGCTTTTCCCACATAACTAAACCCTCATCCCAAGGCTATTTAAAGCCGAGTCTTTTTCCTCCCAATAGTAGTTTTTGAGCCCTGCTTGGGGTATGGCAGAAAATGGCATGGTAATGAATTAAAATACTTCTAATGTATGAGGGAGACAATGAGTAGTATCTTCAACTTACATATAGTTTTAATAAATCCACAAAAAAATAGTTGACACATAGAATTTTTTTTTCTTTTTGAGACAGAGTCTTGCTCTGTTGCCCAGGTTGGAGTGCAGTGGCAAGATCTCGGCTCACTGCAACCTCCACCTCCTGGGTGAAGCAATTCTCCTGCCTAAGCCTCCCAAGTAGCTGGGACTGCTGGCACACGCCACCACACCTGGCTAATTTTTGTATTTTTAGTAGAGATGGGGTTTCACCATGTTGGCCTGGCTGGTCTCTAACTCCTGACCTCAGGTGATCCACCCACCTTGGCCTCCCAAAGTGCTAGGATTACAGGCCTGAGCCGCCGCGCCTGGCCAGGTTTGTTGTTGTTGTTGTTGTTGTTGTTGTTGTTGTTGTTGTTTAATGGGCAAATGACCTGATTAGAAGGAGAGGAGCAATCATAGGAGGTGGTAAAGAGTTGAGGCCTCAGAAACATCCTACCTGGATTTGAATTCCAAGTTCCCTAATTTCTCACTGTGTGCCTCAGCAACCTCATTTGGAAAAAAGAATAACAAAATGCCTCCTCAAAGCATCAATGCGAACATTGAAAAGTTCACATACATAAAATATTTAGAATAATTGCTCACATAGAGTAAGCTCTCAATAAATTTATCTAATAATATTATCAATATTTATTACAAGTAAAATATACCAAACCTCATAAATTATTAGGGAATTATACATTTAAACAGCAGTATTAAATTAAAATGGAACTATAACATCTAAAAAATCCCCAATTATTATTTTTTAATCATTTCTAAATAAGGCATGGACTAAACAGGAAGTCACAGGGAAATTTTTAAAATATTTTTAATTCAATGGAAGTGAAAATACAATATATGAATATTTATGAG
>NW_016815814.1:1459763-1477219 GCF_001698545.2 Rhinopithecus bieti | reverse complement strand
TTAATCATTTCTAAATAAGGCATGGACTAAACAGGAAGTCACAGGGAAATTTTAAAATATTTTAATTCAATGGAAGTGAAAATACAATATATGAATATTTATGAGATGCAGCTTAAGCAATACTTACAGAGAAATTTATAGCATTAAATACTTATATTAGAAAAAGAAAAGATCTCAAATAAATTATTGAGGCATCTACCTTAAATTTGAAAATAAATATCAAATTAAACCTAAGTCAAGCGCAAAACAAGAAGTAATAAAGATAAGAGCAGGAATCAATGAAATTGAAAATAGAAAACAAAAGTAAATCAATGAAAACACCAATGGCTTCTTTTAATAATCAATCAAACTGATAAATTTCTAACCAGACTGTTCAAGAAAAGAAAAAAAAAGAACACATGCACTATTCATATCAGCGTTAAAAAGGGGACATCAATACTGATCTTACACCCATTAAAAGAATAACCAGGAAATTTTATATCCACAAATTCAGCAACTTAGATGAAATGGAAAACTTCTTGCAAGACACAAACACCAAAGATCACTCAAGCAGAAATAAATAACCTGAATGGCCCTATATCAACGAAAGAAATTGAATTTGTAGTTAGAAACCTTTCCCCAGAGGAAGCTCCAGGCCCATGTGACTTCACAGGTGAACTGTACCAAACATTTAAGGAAGAAATAATCTGAATTCTATACAAAGTATTCTAGAAAATACAAGAGGAGAGCATACTTCCCAACTCATTCTATGAGGCCAATATTACTTTGACACCAAAAATAGACAAAAGTAATATAAAAAAAGAAATTACAGATCAGTATCCCTCCTGAAAAAAATAAAAAATATTAGTATATCAAATACAGCAATGTATAAAAATAATAATACATAACGCAAGTGAAGTTTTTCCTTGGACTGTAAGGTTTGTTTAACATTTGAAAATCAATCAATACACAGCAGGTTATCAAATAACATTGTTTAGTTCAAAGTGTTTCATTATAATGCTGATGAGAAAAAAATCGATTTCCAGTCAAGGTCACTCACTGTCTGTGTGGAGTTTGCATGTCCTCCCCATGCCTGTGTGGGTTTTTTCCAGGCACTCCAGTTTCCTCTCACATCCCAGACATGTGCCCATTCAGTGACTAGGCATGTCTACATGGTCCCAACATGAGTGAGGGAGAGTGTGTGCGTGAGTGTGCCCTGCAATGGGATGACATCCTGTCTAGGATGGGTTCCTACCTTATGCTCTAAGCTTCCGGGATAGGCTCCAGATGCCTACCACCCTGAACCAGAATAGCGGCTGGAAAATGAAGGAATGAATACAAATGTTTGTCAAATAAAAAGTCATAAAGTATATGCCAGTCATAAAAATGCATATCAATAAGCAGTGCCCAGTGATACCACTATATTTGTTATTGTTTGTTTCATAACTGTATGGTGGCAAGAAGCACTCCATATACTTTTCTCTTAGCAAAATCTCTTCCTTGATTTAACCCACCAGTACTACACCACCTTCACTCGCTGATTCACCAGAAACTGGGAAAACAATTATCTTACTTATTTTTATGAATGTTTCTTAAATGTATGTATGTATAGCTTGTATTTATTTCAGTGGTTAATATAAAACATGTTTTTGGTCTTTATTTAGAAGTTTGATGATGTTTTTGTGACCAGAAATAGGCCTCAGGAACTTAACTCTCATTTATATCAATGAGAGTTAAGTTGAAAAGTCCTGTGGTAAAACTGAGTTTTTTTTGAGATGGAGTTGCGCTCTTGTTGCCCAGGCTGGAGTGCAATGGCGTGATCTCGGCTCACTGCAACCTCCTGGGTTCAAGCGATTCTCCTGCCTCAGCCTCCTGGTAGCTGGGTCTACAGGCATGTGCCACCACACTCGGCTAATTTTTTGTATTTTTGTATTTAGTTTCACCATGTTGGCCAGGATGGTCTCAATCTCCTGACCTCGTGATCCGCCTGCCTCAGCCTCTCAAAGTGCTGGGATTACAGGCATGAGCTACCGTGCCTGGCCTGATTTTTTTATACATCATTTCACCTAAAGTTGTAGTTTCCATGAACCTATTCATGATATTAAGTGAGCACTTACTATAATCTAATATATTGTATACTAAAAATGAAAAACCATGTGTTCATCTTGATAGGTGCAGCAAATCATTTGACAAAATTCAACATACACTCAAGATAATAACTCTCAGAAACCTAGAAGTAGAAAGGAATGTCCTCACTCTAAGAAAGAACACCTATGAAATACCTTAAGTTAATATCATCCTTAAAAATTCACAAACAGAAAATTCATAAATTGGAGCTCAGTAAAGTAAAACTTTTGCTCTCCCAAAGACAGTCAAAATATAAAAATAAGAGGCAGACTGGGAAAAAATACTTGTAAAATACATATCTGATATGTACATCTGATAAAGAATTTATATCTAGAATATATGTGTAACTCCCATATTCAATAAGAAAGCATACATTCAAATTTTAAAAACAGTCAAAGATTTGAAAAGATGGTTTACCAAAGAAGATATACAGATGGCAAATAAGTGCTTAAAAAGATGCTCAGCATCACTGGTAATTAGGGAAATGCAAATTAAAACCATGATGTGATGCCACTATACACCATTTAGAATGACTAAAACAACAAATAAGCAAACAAAACAAAACAAAATTGAAAAGTCCAAGCATTGTCAAAGAGCAGAGCAACTAGAATAATCATGCATTGCTGGTGGGAATGCAAGGTGGTAAACCACTTTGGAAAACAATTTGGTAATTCATCATAAAGTTAAATATAATTATCATATGACCTAGGGATCCCACTTCTAGGTATTTACCAAAGAGAAATGAAAATATATGGGCCCTTTAGAATCTGTACATGAATATTTGCAGTGGGTTTCCCTGTAATTGCCCAAAACTGGAAACAATCCAAATGCCTTTCAAATGAACTGTTATGTGAATCTCAGTGCATTATGCTGAGTGACACTCTTGTCACCTATACACAACAGTAAGCACAATCCAACTCCTACCAAGACTAACATAAAACCTCATGCAAAATGCCTATTCACCTCAGTTTCTATCACCCAATAGGTTGTATCCAACTTTCAATAAAAAATAACAAGTCATGCTAAAAGCCAAAACAATTTAAAAACTGTCTGAAGAGACAAAGCAAGCAACAGAACCAGACTCATATATGGCAGGATGTTGAAATGATCAAATAGGGAATTTAAAAATAACTATGACTACAATGCTAAGAGCACTAATGGAAAAAGTAGACAACATGCAAGAGCAGATGGGTAATGTAAGCAGAGAGATGGCAACTCCAAGAAAGAATCAAAAGGAAAAAACGTAAATCAAAAACACTGGAACAGAAATGAACAATGCCTTTGACGAGTCCATTGATAGAGTGGACATGCAAGAGGAAAGAGTAAGTGACCTGGAAGGTATGCCAATAGAATCTTCTCAAATTGAAATACAAAGAGAAGAAAGAATTTTAAAAATGAACGGTTATTTAAGAATTATGGAACATTTTGTAAAGGTGTAAAATATATATAACTGAAACACCAGAAGGGAAATAAAGAGAAAAAGGAGCAGAAGAAACCATTGAACTAATAATGGCCAAGAACATTCCAAATACAATGACAGACACCAAATCACAGATCCAGGAAGTTTAATGAAACTAAGCAGAATAAATACCAAAGAAATCTACACCTGGGCATATCATATTCAAACTAAAAAAAAAAAAAACCCAAAGACAAAAAAGGAATCTTGAAAGAAGCCAGGAGAAAAAACAACAACAACAACAACAAAACACCATACCAATAAAGGAAAAAGGATAAAATTACACTAGATGTCTCTCAGAAATCACGCAAGCACAAAGATATTAGACTGAGATATTTAAAGTGGTAAAAGAAAAAAATCACTGATTGAGAATTATACATTCAGCAAAAATTATCCTTAAAAAAATGAAGGAGAAACAAAGACTTTCTTAGAAAGCAAAAAGTGAAGAAATGTATCATCAGCAAACCAGCCCTCTAAGGAAATATCAAAAGAAGTTTTTCAGGCAGAAGGAAAAAGATATAGGTCAGAAACTCAGATCTGCATAAAGAAAAAAAAAGCATCCAAGGAGAAATACATGAAGGTAAAATAAAATCTTTCATTTTTACTATTCTTAATTGATCAATATTTATTCAAAGTAATAATAGTAACTGTATTTTGAGATTATAGCATACAAATGAGTAAAATGAATGGCAGCATGTTATAAAGGATAGGAGGGAGGAACTAGAAGTACTCTGTTGAAAGGTACCTGTCCTTTCCATGAAACAGTAGAGTGATATTTGAAAGTAGATCTAGATTAGTTGTGAATGCACATTGCAAAACTGGCATTCACTAAGAAACTTCTTAAAAGGTATAACTGATACGCTAACAGAGGAGAGAAAATTGAATCATATAAAATCCTCAACTAAAACCAGAGAAGACAAAAAAGAGAGGAAGAAAAACAGAAACAAAAAACAAATGGAATGAACAGAGAAATTATAGCCATGATAGATATTAATCCAACTATATCAAGAATCATTTTAGATGTGAATGATCTAAATACATCAAGTAAAAGACAGAAAGTGGCAGAGTTAATCTGGCTCATGCCTGTAATCCCAGCACTTTGGGAGGCTGAGGCGGGTGGATCACCTGAGGTCAGGAGTTTGAGACCAGACTGACCAACATGGAGAAACCCTGTCTCTACTAAAAATACAAAATTAGCTGGGCGTGGCGGCACATGCCTGTAATCCCAGCTACTCAGGAGGCTGAGGAAGTACAAATGGCAGAAAGGGATGTCATAGAAGTAAAGAAACGAGAGAATTTTTTATTGCAGCATCAAAAAGTACAAAGAAGTTAGATGAGTACTGAAAACAGAGCGACATGTCAGCAATTTTGAAGTTAGGATCTTTGTCTTCCTCACTTTGGTCTCACCAATACTGGAGCCCAGTTGCAGTGGGTTGAGCCATGATGGTAGGTGGGGAAGTAGAATCAGAAAATGTATGTGATTTTTTTAAGGGATGTAAAGAGGAGGGGAGATATAAGGTCTCCATTTGTGAGGAAAGTAGACCTACGGGAAAGTTTTTATGTTTTGCTTTATTTTGTTAGTATTGAGAAAATGTGGCCATACAAATCAAAAAGAAGAAGTAAATCAAAAAGGAAGAGACTGAAGTTTAAGAAAAAAGACAGCTATTTGATGGAGGAAGATGAAAATCAGAGATAGAAATGCTGGTCTTAGAAATGATATCGTAAGAACATATTCCTCCAAGATGAGAGGGAATGAAGTTTGGGTGAAGACAAAATGGAAGATGGAGGGATGACAGTTCAAGAAGCCTGATACCTTTGAGTTTCTGCATGCAATAGGCTGTTAGGTTGAAAATCGGAGTGACAGAGAGGACTTGGATAATCTGGCAAGGATTTGAACAGTCACTGGAGGGAAGAGGGAAGAAGCTGGCGACAGGTCACGAAAGCTGAGTTCCACTGATGACAGGTCCAATAAGAATCAGTTTTAAGTTTAAATTATTTTCTATATTGGCTCCCACCCAAGAAGAGAGAAGGGGGTTTTCTGGGAAATTGGCCTCTTCTAGATTTGAGAAAAGTGGCGAACATTAGTAGAACCTTTTTTGTATCAGAATTCCATTTGAGGGCAGGAAGTGTGCTGGACACAAGTAGTGTGAGTTCTGTCTCAAGAAACTCAGCCCAGCACTTTGGGAGGCCAAAGTGGGTGGATCATCTGAGGTCAGGAGTTCCAGACCAGCCTGGCCAACATGGGGAAACCCTGTCTCTACTAAAAATACAAAAAAATTAGCCAGGCATTGTGGCGGGCACCCGTTATCCCAGATACTCAGGAGGCTGAGGCAGGAGAATCGCTTAAACCCGGGAAGTGGAGGTTGCAGTGAGCCAAGATTGCACCATTGTACTCCAGCCTGGGCAACAAAAGTAAAACTCTGTTGAAAGAAAGAAAGAGAGAAAGAGAGATAGAGAGAGTGAGAGAGAGAGAGAGAGAGAGAGAGAGGAAGGAAGGAAGGAGGAAAGGAAGGAAGGAAGGAAGGAAATTAAGGAAGGAAGGAAGAAAATAAAGGAAGGAAGGAAAGAAAGTAAGGAAGGAAGGAAGGAAGGAAAGTAAGGAAGGAAGGAAGGAAGGAAGGAAATTAAGGAAGGAAGGAAGGAAATTAAGGAAGGAAGGAAGGAAGGAAATTAAGGAAGGAAGGAAGGAAGGAAGGAAGGAAGGAAGGAAATTAAGGAAGGAAGGAAGGAAATTAAGGAAGGAAGGAAGGAAGGAAATTAAGGAAGGAAGGAAGGAAGGAAGGAAATTAAGGAAGGAAGGAAATTAAGGAAGGAAGGAATAAAGGAAGAAGGAAGGAAGGAAGGAAGGAAGGAAGGAAGGAAGGAGACTCACAGCCTAATAGATATCCAGAGATTCCATCATATATCATCTCTATATACATTCTATTTCAAGGTGAGTCATGAAATTCTAAATAATAAAGTACATTTACATTTCTAAAAGTATATACTTATTTATATACTTTCCTTTCTATGTGCTTGATGGTCCTTTATGAAAAGCCAAATCAAATTGAAAGGTGTGTCAATTATGAAAAAGTTAAGTGACTACGTTTTTAGGGAAACACCCATGGCCACTACCTAAAATATTAATTTACTGGGAGGAGCTCAAGGCTATTTAAACGTGTGGGTGTGGAAAAGAGAAAAGAACCTTCAGACATGCAGGGAAGTATTGGGCCAAAGAGAAAGGGAAGTTTCAAGTGGCAATTGGTGACGATTAAATCCCTGTAATATCTTGGTCTCAGTGTGTAGTAAATTGTAGGTTTTTGATAAGTGAGGCAATCTTGAGTCAATTTTTTCTCTATCTAACTGTGACTACATGAGATATTTAGCAATCCCAAAAGCAAATCTGAGAGTGTTAAGAATGCCATAAGACAGTCTCCTCACAACTACTGAACCTCCAGTTCACACCACCTGACTCTGCTGCTCCTCTAGGCTGGAGTGGCCTGACCCCCTCTCTCTCTCGCTGTCTATGTCAGTCTATCCCACAGGACTTAGCCAAGGCCCATCTGCTGCATGAAGCCTCTGTAAGCACTCCAGCTAAGAGATGGCACATTCTTTTAAACGTCTGTCTCTACCGCTCCTTTGGCATAAAGGAAAGAACACAGGCTCCAGGGTTATGTGAATTCATCACTCCGTTCTTACCTGCCATGTAACCTTGGACAGGTCAAAGCCTCTCAAAACCTCACCCTCTTCTCATCTTGCTTTGGTGCGTCTATACTATGTGTGTGTCTTGCCTCCCATCAGGACTAGCTACGCAATTTGCAATGCCCAATGCAAAATGAAAATGTGGGATCCCTTGTTCAGATAGCAGGGAAAAAAAGCTTTTTCCTTTCATCCATAGGTTATCTCTGTCTCTCAACTTGTGACAGTGTTTTTGATTTGCTGTTTATTGTCACACACTCCCTTGGGCATAGGGATTTTTGTAACTTAAGTGGCCACTGCAACTCAGCATCTGGGCATATGTGTCTGACCTTAACGCTTCCTGTACCTATAGCCATGTACTACCAGTAGAGAGAAGTAGAAGAGTGGTGATCGAGAGCCCATCCAGAGAGGTGGGCATGCAGGACCACATGTGAACCAAGGCTCCAAGCAGGAAGAATGCAAAGGATGAAAGAAATGCTCCGTTGTCCTATTCGCTCCACTGGAAAACACAAATTCAAAAATAAAAGCATTAGGATTTTCAAGGTGGCAACTGCAAAGCACTAAACCCAAGTGTGGGGCTCTCTTCCAAGTGTGGGCCCTCTGCAACTGCACTAGTCACACATCTACAAAGCCAGTCCTACCTCTCATATAGATTTCAGGATCTTATAGTGTGAACATAGTTTGTTTTACATCTTTAAATCTTTTGTAGCACTTGTGCTTAATTGGGGCATGGCATTAGCTGCAGCACGCCTATTGCTATTAATGGTCTATTTTTCAATATGAGAAGATGAGTAGGGGATATTAGGCCCAGTGACCCATTTCTGAGCAAGCAAATGATAGAACTTTCCTGGCCTGGATGAGAGGTTTTTATTGAAATCCAGTAGGACCTCTGAAGGAAAAGCACACTCTAGAATGAATCCTGATGGATGCATTTTATTAAGCATTTCCAGGAATTACAGACTAAGAATGTAGGTAGTGAGAGAGCATAATTGAATAAACATGGCAACTCAAAATTCCCTGAGGCACCCCTGAGGATCCCATGTCACCATCTGAAGATGTGTTCTTTCAGAAGTGAAAAGATTACATATGTGTGTATTATGTTCTATGTAAGACGTAGAAAAGGAAACCAGTTCTGACCGGTCAACCTACAGAAAACGCGATGATTCACAAAACTGTGCTTCATTGTTCACTGGCCTTAGGGCAAGGCCTTTACTTTGGCCTCTTCCACCAGGGAAGCCATGGTGTGGCGGCCCGGGGTCCTCGCAAGGCCCTGGCTCTAGGCACTGCTCTGCCAGAGCTAGCACTTTGGTTCCAACCATTTGGGATCTTATTCTCATCTTTTAATGAGCAGTTTAGTCATCTCCCAGCCTGACTGCTGTTATTTAATGAACACACCACCAGTATGAGTGCTTTTACACCATTATTTCTAAACCGCTTCCATATGAACACTGAACAAGGTATAGTGTTGTTATTTCTGGATTAGCCAGGAGGTAATTATAAAGCAATGTGTTGCGATCACTTTGTGATTTCTATTCCTCATATGGGCATACTTTCTTTAAATCTTTTTCAGAACAGAAGTGTTTAACCAGGCTTGATTGTCCTTCACGATGATAAAAATGAAGTTATTGGTCAATATGGTCTTTACCTCTACTTTCATATATTTTATACACATGATGCAATTACTCAGGAGATCTTCTTTTAGCAAGATTTTTCCAAACCCCATTTATATCACTCTATCACTCAAGGTAACAACTAATCTTAGGCATAATATATCACTGCCTGCCTCTGAGGGGATCCAGAAGGTTTGGCAAATGCAATTGAACAGACATACAAGCAGCCCCAGAAAGCCAGAGTTATATGTATTTTGGAAGGCAATGGTCCCAGAGGAAACAACAAAAATATCTGTGCAGTAATGCAAAGTGCTCCCTCCACTCTGCTGTAATTCGAAAAGAATTTCTCCCCTATACAAAAATAATTATGTATTAAGTTTGGATTTTCTGGAACTTGAAGCTTCTCTAGCAATAACTATTAAAATGTTATTTTACATGTTTCTATCGCTATTTTTCAGATGTGTCATTCCTAGCCATAAGTACATATGGAGCCTTTACTAAGGGTGTGTCACTGCTGCAAGCACCAAGGCTGTAGTCACCGGAACCATCATAAGAGTCTTAGCTACGGGCTGGGAAATCAAGACCAGGGAGGGGCAGAAATTTCTCCACAGTGAAGTGTATTCAGACCTCATAATGAACCACTTGACTTGGGACCATCAAAAGGAGCATCAGACTGGTGTGCAGTTTGCTCAGAAAGACAAGAGTAAAGGAAAGGAGACTGAAATAGAGTCTCTGCATGAAGGCACTTCCACACTCAAATACATTATCATTTGCAGGCAAATGGACTAAGGCCAGTTGAGTCCTAACTATCAGAAAATGGAGCAAGAATGAAAAGGAAGCCAAGGTTACTAAAGGCTTCATAGGTATTAATGACCACTAGGTCAGCCCATTAACAGGTCTGTACAGAGACAGAATCTTGAATAAGAATCTTTAATGATTAAAATGTGCCGTACAGGCAAACATTCCCTTCCACTCAGAGAACAAGAAGGAATGTGAAAAGTCTGATTTCTGTGGGAAAGCACTTTGGTTCCAACCGTTTGGGATCTGATTGACATCTTTTAATGAGCAGTTTAGTCCTTTGCAAGCCTCCCTCCAGTTGCACACAGGAGCATATTGCACATGGGATGTATCCCATCTGCTCCACACGGAGGGAGTTTCCACTGAGCACAACACAACAGGGTGTGGAGTGGAATGAAGCCTTGGGTGTGTGTGCATTGTGAGATAAAATGATGATAGGGGCTTGTTTCTTGGCATGGCCCAGCGTCAATCTCTGTAGGCAGGGCAGGCTCTATTTACTCATGGGCTGGTTTGTTCCACACTAACCCCAAGCCACAGAGGTCACACCATCAACTGGGACTCCCTCAATGTGTCACCACAGCCAGTGTAGGGCAGCCCATCTCAGGATGGCACCAAAATCAGAAATGACTAAATATAACACACTTTTTATCCTGTAGCTTAACATCTCCTTTACGCAAGTCAAATTTTTATAAGAAGCCTACTGAGCAGCATGTATTTGTGTGCATATTTTAGATTCTATGGAGGTGACCACAACCATTGGTATGTTCTGTCTTCCTGGAAAGACATTCTTCTTCATGGGAAGAATGAAACACAAAACACAGTTCTCAGGGCAAAAGTCTTGCTCATGCTTCATTAGGACTTTCGGCCTTGGATGAGACCAGGATTGAGGTGAGGGTTGACCCCCACCTCGACTCCCACACTCCCTCTCCCCCAACCTCCCACACCACACGAAGTACAGAAAAAGAGGTTCTTCTGGTTGTAGAGACATTGAAGTAACAATATTGTATAAAGGAGGAATTTCTTCTCTTTTACCCACAGGAAACCTAAGGTCTAAAGGAAAAAAGTAAGTGACTCACTGAAAGATGGGAAAATAGAATCTAGGTCTCCTGGCTCCTAGCTTCATCCAGTAGCTCCCCAAATGGATTTTCAAATCCAGGGTGCATCCTCAGAGTCAGCACAATTATTTCAGTTAGGCAGGGGTCCCCAGAGTTGTTATTAGATGTTAGGACAAATAAATAAAAGAAAAAGGGAAAGCAATCAGGTTCTGTAGACAACTAAGATGAGAAGAATCTGGATGAAACATAGATTTTTTCCCCTATAAATTTCTTAGCCCATTTGGTGTGTGAACGTGAATTGTCATTCTCTGAGGGGGGCATTATTGGACCCTGAACTCTACCTATGTATCTACGTATGTGTATGTATCTATATGTATGTGTATATATGTATGCATGTATGTATGGATGTATCTGTCTATCTGTCTATCTATCTATCTATCGATCTATCTATCTATCTATCCATCTGTCTGTCTATCTGTCATGGAACATCTTCCAGGCCAGCATTTCACAGGTCCACTGCAGAACTTCAGACCCTTGTCCTTGGTATGACATGCAAAATGTGTTCTGGGCACTGCACCTGTGTACCAAGATGACTACCAGTGGCTGAGTTTAAACGTAGAGACCATGCTGCCTACTCATTGACTTTTCAGTGACATGAAGTTTCCTAAAGCAAATGAAGGCCTCTTCACACATGTCTGCCCCTTACCCCGGGCTTATTACCTTATGTGGATAAAGAAATCAGTGGACACATTTAAAAATATCAGTAATATCTCACTGCAGCTGTTCTAATCCATTCCTACCAACATTTTTGAAGAGATGTTCATAGCAAATCAAGCTTTATAACCATGTGATCCCATCTTATGGTTTCAATCCATGTACAGGAGGAAAATTGTGGGCACGAAGTTTCCAAAGGGAAAATTTAAAGATTGGTAGTTAATGAAATACAGTTTTCCTCTTTGGTAAATTTAATTTACTAGCTTCACTGTATAGGAAGAAGCAGGAAAAAATTAAAACCAACTCACCTCCAAAACTGTTTTGAGCTTTTACTTGTCTGCCCAATTGACAGTTTCTACTCTCTGCTTTTGATGAAAATATTTTTTATTATTTTAACATAACTTCTGAAAACTAAATTATCTAGAAGCAAATAAAAAGATATTTCTTTTATAGTTCCCAGAAGAAAAAAACAAACACTAGGAAAGTTCTATCTAGCAGGTGGGGGAGATGTGATGGAGACAGTGATATTTGAGCTGAGCCTTGAACAATGAACAGGAGTCTACCAAGAGAGAGGCTGGGGGTGGCCCTCCACGATAAAACAACAGCACGTACAAAAGCATGGAGGCACACACATCTTGACTTTTCCGGGAATGGTGGAAGTGCTGGTGAAGCTAGAATATAGGCACATAGCATAAAGTGGCAGACGGGAAGCCTTTGGAAATCTTATTACAAAGGACACTGGATGCCATTCCAGTGACTTTGAACTTTCTGTAGGCTGCCAGTGAAATTTCCAAGCATGATAGAGTCATGTCTATCTATGCACTTCAGAAAGACAACCTCAGGGTTAATGAAGAAAATGCATTGGAATATAAGAAACTGATGACCAGAGTGATCAACTGCATGACTGTTGTGAAAGTCCAGGTGAGGGGAGCTGTGGGCACAGTCAGAGTTGAGAGGCATTTCAGAGATAAAATGACAGTAACTAACTGGAGGTGAGGCTGAGAAAAAGGGCTGTACCAGATACATGGTGCTATCATTAAGTGAGCTCAACATTGCAGAAAAGGGATAGGTTTGGTGGGAGTTGCTCACAGAACACATTTAGCCTAAGCAAAACCATTGCCATGGGCTCAGATAAAAGTTAAGAAGAGGAAACCATTCCTACATTCCTATAGGAGATGCTCTCTGGAAGGCCTAGTATACCCACAGCTTTTCGGCTGTGATTTTGTTTGATTTTAGGGACTATTCTTTTTCTGAATCTGAGCAATGTTAACGTGTAAAATACTCACACCCACAGCTTGAATTGGGTGAGAAGTTATCATAAATCATATTGAGTTTGTTGTGATACCTTCAGCTTCAACAAGTGATGAGTCAGGTTAACTCCATGTGAAAGTTCCTTGCTAAGCATGCAGATATTCTGAAAGGTTTCCTGGTACACTGGGTCATGGCACAGATAGGAGAAATTGAGGATGATAAGTCTTTGACCCCACCTGCTAACACCTAGTTTGAGTCAACCTGGTTAAGTACAAATATGAGAAGTCTTCTCACTCAAGTCCATGCTTGCCTGCTCCTCTGTCCACTGCTTTCATGAAGACAAAATGAAGTTCACAGTGAGTAGATTTTTCCTTTTGAATTTACTGCCATATAGTTGGAGACTGTCAATATTCTGAGATTTAGGAGGTCTGCTTCTTACGGCACCATCATGGAAATTTGTTTTAAAAAAATTATCTTTCAAACACATGGACACAGAGAGGGGAACAACACACACCAGGTCCTGTTGTGGGGTGGAGAGTGAAGGGAGGGAAGTTAGAGGATGGATCAATAGGGGCAGCAAACCACCATGGCACACATATACCTATGTAACAAACCTGCACGTTTTGCACATGTATCCCTTTTTTTTAGAAGAAGAAATAATGAAAAAAATCTTTTTTCTATTTATGTAATCATGGCATTTATAAGCATCTTTATAGAGAAGGATAATTGTGCTGAGATTAGACAGTTGTCTGAGCACCTTACACTGACTTACTTTTAACAAAATGACTTTCCACATCACCTGATTCCGGTCTCCATGCAGGGTAAGCAGTCCGTAAGCCCTAGAAAGTGCCTGATCATGCCTCATTCTTGAATCCCTCCTTTTACCAAAATTCTTGAGCATGTTCAGGCAAGATGAAAAGCTTATTATCAAAATAAGTGGGTGAGATGGACTTCTTGTCACATTTGTTACAGCAAAATGGGTCTCCAAGAAAGAAAGATTTGCCTTGTTCTGTAGCAGGGCTATTTATTTAAGAAAGCATCTGAAACATGAAGCTACCACAGCATCTCTTCTGTGGTTCCAGGCAGAAGTCTGAGGGTCTAGGAGGAGGTGGACCGAGAAATCCAGCCAAAGTAACTAGTAGTGCCAGGTTTCTCACAACAGGATGCAAAAGGGCTAGAATCAGATGACTGTTTTCATGTTTCAACATACTACGCACTGGAAAACGTTACGGCAGACTCTACTTTATAATGGGGCTGCAAATGTAAAATGATTATCTAGAACTAGGTCCTCTTAATAGCAGCAAAATTTAGAAGGGTCAGAGGGAGCTCCAGACACAGGTTAGATCTGATTTCTCTCCTAGTTCTGCTGTGAACAAGAGGTATAAGTTTGGCCAACTCAACCCCTGAAGCTCAGTTACCTTATCTGTAAAATGACTGCATAGGAAGAAGCAGGAAAAAATTAAAATGACTGCATTGTACAAGTTGTTCGCTAAAATTTCTTCTGCCTCTGACTTTTAGGAGACTAATTTTAACTCCTTTTAAGCTATTGGGAGAAAAATTTAATTTTTTTTTTAATTACCTTGACTCTCTAAAGCAGTTCTCAAAACTATTTTGTCCCAGGCGGAGGAAATGAGACTAGGTATGAGACTAGGTACCCAGAAGGAGGCACCCTGCGTAAAAGCTCTGTGCTCTGACAACCAGTGTCAGGGACCCTGTGACAAATAATTAAACCAAGTATCCTGGGACACTGCTAGTGGCATCGCCTCTGCTGATCACTCTTGCCAGCCAGACACTCTATCCTTGCTTTCTCATCATCGGCATCCAACCTGCCTACTAATCCATTGCTGTGGAAAGTCTTTTTTTAATAAAAAGATTATTTCTATTAGGAAGAAAACATCCCATGTTAAATAGGAAAATTAACTGAAATCATTTTCAGATGTGATTTTTAGAACTTATAGCCATTTCAAACCATAGTATTCATTTATACTATACTATTTATTGTAAAACGTATTCTTTTTTTTTCCAAAGAAAATAAGACAGTTTGCTTTATTTTAAAACAGTAACTTTCTTATATTGGGGCACTGACCAAAATTCAATACTGATACAAAGATGTTTCCTAGGAGGTCAAAATATGAGCCAGGTGAATTTTCTGATTTTCACTAAAGAGAGAATTTTAAACCTTATAAAACAATTAGAAACAAGTGAGTGAGAGGTGAACATCAACAACCTGTGTAACATAAGCCACAGTACAAATTTAAGCTGAATAACCAAGCCCTGTCAGTTACCCCAAATCATTTTTGTTAATATTTAGGAGAATGCACATATTTTCAATAACTTAAAAGTGAATCTTTACTCCCACCTGTTAATACTCACAAGAAGTATAACTTTCTTCTTTTACTAGATTTAAATAATCCAAATATCCGAAATGGAAAACTCATGAAGACTTATAAAGCATTTAAAAAATAATCATTTATAGGCCGGGCGCGGTGGCTCAAGCCTGTAATCCCAGCACTTTGGGAGGCCGAGATGGGTGGATCACGAGGTCAGGAGATCGAGACCATCCTGGCTAACCCGGTGAAACCCCGTCTCTGCTAAAAAATACAAAAAACTAGCCGGGCGAGGTTGTGGGCGCCTGTAGTCCCAGCTACTCGGGAGGCTGAGGCAGGAGAATGGCGTGAACCCGGGAGGCGGAGCTTGCAGTGAGCTGATATCCAGCCACTGCACTCCAGCCTGGGCGACAGAGTAAGACTCCGTCTCAAAAAATAATAATAATAATAATAATCATCATCATCATTTATAGCAAGTCCTTGAAAGCCCTAGATAAGAAAGGCAGTTCTCTACTTTCTAAGAACACCTATGGTTTATATTACTTAATATATTTCAACAAAACAGCATTCTGACCAATGATAATTTATAGGAAATTCATTTGCCAAGTATATGTTTTATTATAAAGTTAATATTTTACCAATCTTAAAATTTTAAACTCTATTCTGACATTTCCAGAAGTATTATCTTAGCAAAGTCACCTTTATGATGCCACTTATTAAACTGAAGAGAAACAACATGGTACATTCCGGGTTTTACTTAAAAAGGGATTTGATTCAATAATTTGATTTATTACTACTTGAAAATTACATTTTCTTCCTCAGTACTGGATGGCAATGAGATGAAAGCAGCTTTCCTGGCTCTCAACTTCCCTTCTTCATCAATTTTTCCAGTTTTTCATAGGACCTATGCTAAAAATTCTAAAACTATATATCACATTAATATAACTACTTACAGTTAATCAGCAATTTCACGTTATCATTAAAACTTTTATGGTTAAAAAATGCAAGGTAAGAGAAGAACCAAACACATCAAACTAGAACTGAACACATTGGTAAAATAAGCAAATATTTTTATAAGCTTGGATAGAGAAAGAAAGAAGACATCATTTTGCCATGTAACAGGAGATCGTTGTTATTTGCCATTTCAGATTGTCTTTGCTGGACTTCTTGGAGTCTTTCTAGCTCCTGCCCTTGCTGACTATGTAAGTCTCACCTTTTCAAGTTTGCTACCAAAATGCATTTGCAAATAAATGTGGTACTAAATCACTCTCAATCCCTTGTAAACTTCAGAATATCAACGTCAATGATGACAACAACAATGCTGGAAGTGGGCAGCAGTCAGTGAGTGTCAACAATGAACACAACGTGGCTAATGTTGACAATAACAATGGATGGAACTCCTGGAATTCCATCTGGGATTATGGAAATGTAGGTAGCCAACAGGCAATTTTCACTTTGTTGTTTAAAAATAGGATTTCTTTTTAACAAAAAATGTGCATGCTAGCCATAAAGAAATTAAAATAAATTCTAATTACACATAAGCATACAGTTATAAGTAAAGATGCCCATTTTGCCCATCCAATTTTGTTCCCTAGAGATAACTACTGTTAAGAAGTATTGCATGATCAGTTAAAATTCAAACCAATAAACACTATGTTCAAGGGATTGCGTGTATATACAACAAATATGAACATCCTTTTGCCTTGCCTGCAGATATCCTAAATAATGTTGTACAACATTACTGCTTCCAAAACTTAGCCTATCTCACGTTGTTTTCAAAGGAGGTTTTATGATCCCCTTCTAAAGAGATTGAAATTGACATTTCACCTAAAACTCAGGAAATATAAATGACAATATTAATTGGTAAGTGAGGAAAGAGAAAGAAAGAAGAAAGAAAAGAAAAGAAAGAAAAAGAGAGAAAGAAAGAAAGAAAGAAAGAAAGAAAGAAAGAAAGAAAGAAAGAAAGAGAACAAGAAGGAGGAGGAGGAGAAGGAGGAAGAGGAGGATAAGAAGGAGGAGGGAAGGAAGGAAGGAAGGAAGGAAGGAAGGAAGGAAGGAAGGAAGGAAGGAAGGAGAGAAGGAGAGAGAAAGAAAGAAAGAAAGAAAGAAAGAAAGAAAGAAAGAAAGAAAGAAGAAAGAAAGAAAGAAAGAAAGAAAGAAAGAGAGAGAGAAAGAGAGAGAGAAAGAGAGAGAGAAAGAGAGAGAGAAAAGAGAAGGAAAGAAAAGAGAATCAAAGAAAGAGAGGAGCAAAGAAAGGAACACTTAGCACTAGTTAGGAGACTCAACTCTGCAATTATCAGCTATATATTTAACGAACTTAATACTTTTAAATAGCAAAGTCTTTATTGTTTCCATTTTATCTGGTCAATTGGAAAAATAATTTTTGTCTTACCTGTCTCCGTGAAATGTGGGGATCAAAGGAGACTAAAACATGATAGCTTCTAAAGTCTATTTCAGTAAA
>NW_016815814.1:1455126-1459719 GCF_001698545.2 Rhinopithecus bieti | reverse complement strand
AAAAAGAAAAAGAAAGAAAGAAAGAAAAAAAGAAGGGGGGGGAGGGGAAGGAGGAAGAGGGGGAAAAGGAAGGAGGGGGAAGGAAGGAAGGAAGAAGAGAGAAAGAAAGAAAGAAAGAAAGAAAGAAAGAAAGAAAGAAAGAAAGAGAAAGAAAGAAAGAAAGAAAGAAAGAAAGAAAGAAAGAAAGAAAGAAAGAAAGAGAGAGAAAGAGAGAGAGAAAGAGAGAGAGAAAGAGAGAGAGAAAAAGAAGGAAAGAAAAGAGAATCAAAGAAAGAGAGGAGCAAAGAAAGGAACACTTAGCACTAGTTAGGAGACTCAACTCTGCAATTATCAGCTATATATTTAACGAACTTAATACTTTTAAATAGCAAAGTCTTTATTGTTTCCATTTTATCTGGTCAATTGGAAAATAATTTTGTCTTACCTGTCTCCGTGAAATGTGGGGATCAAAGGAGACTAAAACATGATAGCTTCTAAAGTCTATTTCAGTAAAACAGACATACATAGAGGGGTTTTCATCGTGCTAGAACCTGAAAATAAAGCAAACCAGTTAGATGCTCAGTCTCTGCCCTCACAGAATTGCAGTCTGTCCTCACAAATGTCAGCAATAAATATGATTGCCAAGCAGTGCCACATCCAGTGCTCTTATCCCAGCTCATCATGATCTTGGAGTTCCATTTCTCTCTGCTGGTGGAACTGACTTCTGATAAGAAAAGCTCCTTGGAGAATACATGCCTCACTATTTGCCATCTACTTTAACAGGGCTTTGCTGCAACCAGACTCTTTCAAAAGAAGATATGCATTGTGCACAAAATGAACAAGGAGGTCTTGCCCTCCATTCAATCCCTTGATGCACTGGTCAAGGAAAAGAAGGTAAAAATAAAAGGCTTTTTATTTTTGGTGAGGGGAGATGTTTTACAACCTTCAGTAAATAACGAGAAGATCACAGTCATTCCCTCCTGACTACAGTATGTTGTAGTGTGCAGCACAAAGGGGGAAGTTATTGGTGATTGCCTGAGGGAAGGCAGCTTCTGCCACATCAAATGCTGTGGCTCACACCTACCTCTACAACTGCTGAGCAAAGCACTTGAAACCTTGACTGTTAGAGGAGCGAAGCTCTGGTCACACCAATAGGAGCCCTCAGTACTTTGTGAAGGACATTTTTCTGCAAGAGTTGGTTAGGGTTATCAGATTTAGCAAATGAAAATAGAAGATATCCAGTTAGGTTTGAATTTTAGGTAAGCAGCAGTTCTTTTTAGTATAATATATCCCATGCAATATTTGAGATATAATAAAAAAAATCCATTGTTTATCTGAAATTCAAATGTAACTGGGTATTGTATATTTTGTCTGGCCATACTAATCCAGGTGAGTGGAAAGAAGAGATCCATAATGCTTTAACATGTTTGCCTGAGTTCATATTCCTATAACTGATAAATGGGTACCTTTCGTTGACAAGGTAGAGAAAATAAATAAACTGCATTCTCAGAAGATGATTATTACATAGTCCAATCCAAGGAATCTATGATGATCAAATGAGGTCCAAGTTTCAGAATAAATTTAGCCTCAGACTTCTGTTTTTATGAGAAGCTGAGGTTTCAAACCAGCTAAATCTGTTAGGACACTTAGAAATGTTAAGATACACAGAAGAAGCTAGAAATAGCCTTCTTCATCTTGATTATGGAAAAATTTAGCTGAACAATACTCACTGTTGGCCTTGAATACCCCTCAAGTCAACAAACCACTGGGCTTGGCATTCATTCTCTCCCATTCTTCCCTTCTACCTATCTTTTCCACACTCAGCTTCAGGGTAAGGGACCAGGAGGACCACCTCCCAAGGGCCTGATGTACTCAGTCAACCCAAACAAAGTCGATGACCTGAGCAAGTTAGGGGTAAACATTGCAAACATGTGTCGTGGGATTCCAACATACATGGCTGAGGAGATGCAAGGTGAGTAGCATCCCTACTGTGCACCCCAAGTTAGTGCTGGTGGGATTGTCAGACTATCCTCACGCGTTTCCATAGTGGGCACCAGTGATGCAGGGATGGTCATCAAGGCCAACATTTGTTCAGTGCTTGCTCTGTGCCAGCTGCTGTTCTATGTGCTTTAAGTGTGTTAACTCAATTGGTTCTTCACAGCAATCTTATAGGTTCTATTTTAATCCTACTTTATGGATAAGGAAACTGAGGTACAGAGAGGTCACAAAATCCTTGCCTGGGTCAATTCCAAGCATTTTGGCTCTGGATTCTGTGCTCTTAAATATTATGGAACGCTGCCTTTCAGGTGTGAATCAAGAGTAGACTCAAGTCATATTCAAAAGAATGCGTGAATGGCTAAATGAAAAGAGAATGCTAATAGAATCTATTAACTTTCTATAGCTCAGACAATCACTGAATTTCTGGACATTCAAAGAACAGCTGCACAAAAACAAAGTGTCTACCTAGGGACCTAACTTAACGGCAGTTTTCCAGATCTCTGAATTGATTGAATTCATCACAACAGATAGATAAACCTTGACATTAATGCATAGCTAGTTTGGAAACCCCTACTCCCCCAATCCCCTGCAAGAAAAGAGTCCTTGAATAAACATTAATATAGGCTTCTTCTTTTTTCTTTATTAGGGGCAAGCCTGCTTTTTTACTCAGAAAAGTGCTTCACGACCAATATACTATGGATTGTGAACATTTCTTTCTGTGGAGAAAAGGTGGAGTACTAAACAGTTTTTTAAAGCCACTATGGATTTAGTCATCTGAATATGCTGTGCAGAAAAAAATATGGGCTCTAGTGGTTTTTACCATGTCATTCTGAATGTTTTCTCTACTAGTTATGTTTAGTTTCTTTAAGTTTCAATAAAATCATTTAGCACTGAATTCAGTGTATACTCACATTTCTTATGATTTCTTATGACTTGGAATGCACAGGATCAAAAGTGCCACGTGGTGGTGGCAAGTTGTTGAAGTGCATTAGACTCAACTGTTAGCCTATATTCAAGACCTATCTCCTGTAAAGAACCCCTTCAGGTGCTTCAGGCACCACTAACCACAACCCTGGGAATGGTTCCAAGACTCTCCGACTGCTCTGAAGGCTGCTCTATAGTTGTTGTGCACAGTAACGTTTCAGATCAGCAAGGACAGAAATTCACTCAGAGTCGCATAAGCCAGAAAGGGTGGTTTATTGCAAGGATACAAGAATATCTCAAAAAATCTGAGAGCAAAAAAAGCAGCTGGTTATCAGAAAGACTACATACAACCAGGAACTCTGCTGACACCAAGACCCAAGTCTGCTTCTCTCCCTGAAGCCATGTGTTACCTCTTCTCTCATCTTCTCTAAATTTTACTTCCCTCTTTTTCGCATATTGCAGATGGCTTTTTTGTGCTCATGGCAGAGAATGGCTGAACCCAATTTTCAGCCTCATCTCCCATGTTTACATGTCTTTCCAGTTCAAAAGGTAATAACTCATGTCGAATCCCAATTCCATTTTCCTTGATCCTGTTTGGCTCAAAGTTCACAACTTCCATTCACTGATGGCCAGGAGAGTGAAAGGTGTCAGAGAAAATAGAGACTCTAAATATTGTGTATTTCAATATAAAACTGTTAATTTTAAAAGTTGCTCCCATACATCTTTTTCAAATCCCCAGTGCCATAGGGGAAAATCTAATCCAGTCCCAAGTCTTCAGGTGAAATAGCCACAAATAATTCTAACAAATAAAACTAAAGACATTGATTCTCACCATTTGGAAAAATGCTAATATCTACCAGTTTTTATTGGGATGAAACTGCTATATTTTTCCTCATACTGATGCTATTTCGTTACTGTTCACATGAAGTGTACTATGAGGTTGGTAGAACTTCCAAAATATTCTGAAGCCGTGAGAGGTAAAAATTTATCAAAACCCCATCAAAGGTCATGGTCTTAGATAATTCCCTACTGTGAGTGAGAAAGAAATACAACTGTGACTCATAAACTGGATACAACGTCATGTACCTGACTTTTGGGAACTGGTAAATCCCATGTTTCTTAGAAGAATTGTGTAGCCCCTATTTCAGGATAAAAAATTAAATTCACTAGGAATATACAAAAATTCTAGATTATATATACCTATCAAAATATATAATAGAAAAATTATAAGAATTGAGGAGACTTTAACAATTTCATTATCCTAGTTGAAGATTTTAACATATATCTTTCAATAAGCTATAAATGAAGCAGTTACAGATATAAAAAATGTTTAACACAATTAACAAGCTTATGTTAATGAACATATGTAGAACACTGCAGAATATATATCCTCTTAAGCATGTGTGAAACATTTACAGCCGGGCGTGGTGGCTCACGCCTGTAATCCCAGCACTTTGGGAGGCCGAGGCGGGCGAATCACGAGGTCAGGACATCGAGACCATCCTGGCTAACACAGTGAAACCCTGTCTCAACTAAAAATACAAAAAAAAAAAAATTAGTGGGGCGGAGCAAGATGGCCGAAGATGGGAGCAAGATGGCTCCCAGCACGAGCGACACAGAAGACCGGTGATTTCTGCATTTTCAACTGAGGAGCGCAGCTCATCGCCAGCAACGGATCAAAGCTGGTCAGAG
>NW_016815814.1:1419445-1451583 GCF_001698545.2 Rhinopithecus bieti | reverse complement strand
AAAAAAAAAAAAAAAAAAAAAAAAGAAACATTTACAAATATTGGTCACTTGCTGAGACGTAAATAAAATCTCAAAAAGCTCAAATATTGGCATCATAAGAGAAGAAATTTTTCTGATCTAATTTTAATTAGGACAAAATAAACATTTTTCTCTAAATAAAACCAAATTACCCATTTGTTTTGAAATCAAGTATACTAATTCTAAATAACACAAGTGCTAACAAAAAATTCATGAATAAAAGTAAAACACATTTAGAACTGTGCAATAATGAAAACACTGCATATAAAACCTTATGAGTAGCAGCTATAGCAATGTGCAGTGAAAAACTGGTAGCCTTAAATCTTTATTTTATAGAAGAATGGCTGAACATTGAGTTAGGCCTTCAATTTGACAAATGAGGGATAAGCATAATGTATACAAAATACATATGAAGAAAGAAATAATATTGACAATTCAGAAATTAGTAAAATTGAAAACAAATGTACAATAGTAGTCAAGGAATGGGGTCAAAAGTTTATAAACTTCACAAGAGAAAATTCCAGACCAAGATGGTTTTTACAGGCAATCTAACAAATATTGAAGATACAAATGACTTTAAGCGTATACAAACTATTCAAGTGTATAGGGGGAAAACAAAACCAGGAGGACTTCCAACTCATTTCGTAAGAATATTATTAACTTGATTTCAAAACCTGACATGGATTGTATGAAAAAGTAAAATTAAAGAGTGATCTCTGTCATAAATATAGATGCAAAATTTTTTAACAAGATAATTGCAAATCACTTGGGCAATGTACACAAAATATAATATAGCATGATTAGGTTGGATGTTTCATAGCAATCCAAGTTGATTTGATCATAGGAAATAATGTAATCTGCTGCATTAAAAGACAACAATTTTGGATGTATCTCAATAGCAACAAAAAATACATAGTAAATTTGAATATTCATTCTTAAAAGAAGTAATTCTTAGAAAATTAGGAATCAGAAGAAACTTCATTAAACTACTGAATGTTTAATTCAGTAGTTAAACATTTGTTTGGATCATCCCCTCCAAAAATCTACTGTAAGTATCATATAAAACAATGAAAGCATTCCTATTAAAAGAAAAACAAGATGCCTGCCATCACAATTTCTAGAAACATTTTACTGAAAGTTATTAAAGCAAGAAAAATAAACCAAAAGGCATAAATATTAGAAAGAAAGAATAAAAAAGCCATCATTCTGCCCAGATGACATGATTTCTGTGCAAAAACTCAAACAAACCTATATAAGTTATGGGAGTCAGAGAATTTAGAGATTTCTAAGTACCAAAATGACTATCAAATATGAATTTTATTTTTATGGATTAGCAGCAAACATAGAAACTTTAATTTTTTTATAGATACACTTCTAATTGCAAAACATATGACATACCTAGGAAAAACTATTTAATAATATTTCTTAAGCACCTTAATAGTGCTACATCCATAGCTCTATTCCACTATAGAAATCCATCAGCATATAAAAATGCAAAGATCCCTGCCTCTTTTAGCTAACATTTTAGTTAGAAGAGACAGAAATAATGATAAATATAATTAATTAATAGTAGGATATTTGGTAGGATAGTAATTTATGCTACAACATAGTTGCATAGTATTTTTTCTTAGCATACTAAGAAAAAAGTACTGAGCAGAGTGAGAGGAATCAAGAGTGTCAGCAGGTAAGAGGCAGTTTGCAATTTTTAATAGGGTATTGGGATACGCTTCGAGAAGGTGACATTTAAACAAAGACTGAAGGAGATGAAGTTGTTAGCCATGCCAATATTTCTGAGGGAAAAGCATTATGAGCAGAGGAAACAGCTAGTGTTAAGGTCTAAGACAGAAGCATGTCTGACACATTAAAAGTACAGCAAGGAGCTCAATGTGATTGAAGCAGGATGAGCAAAGCAGAGAGTAATAGGAGAGGAGGGCAGAAGGGTAACGGGAAACTAAATCATGAAGAGCCCCTTTGGGTGTTACTCTGAGTAAAATAGGGAGACACTGCAGGAATTTGAGGAGAGATAAGATATCATTTTGCTAAGTAATAACTAGCAAAAGAAGTGCTAGACTTCTATGGAAACTTTATTGAGATGTTAAGGTAAACTAAATAAATGCAGAGATACACCATAGCCTTGAATTAGAAGATTTAATATTACAAAATGTCAGTTCTTCTCCAATCTATAGATTCAAGACAAATTGAAAACAAATCTTCAATATATTGTGTGTGTGTGCATGTCTGTGTGTGTGTGTGTGTGTGTAGTACATAACAAACTAAATTTAGAATATACATGGAAGATCAGGGGCCAGTTGGGAGACAGTTCTCCATGAGTTGTTGGTGCTTCTACACATCTTGTGAGTAGAAGCACTGACTGCCCTTTGTTCTTAACTAATTTTTGCAAAGATTTTTTGTATGGCAAATAGCTTTGGAAGACAGAGATAGTGTCTTCCTTTAGAGGAAAGAGCAAGCATGCTGTCTATTATAAAAGATTCGCATTCCCAAAGCTCAGGGTTTCTCTCAGTAATGCAATCCACTGTGTGTGCAAGCATCAATCTGGGTCTACATTGTCTGAAGGGGTGGCCTGCCCCTCCACACCTGTGGGTGTTTCTCGTTAGGTGGAACGAGAGACTTGAGAAAAGAAATAAGACACAGAGACAAAGTATAGTGAAAGAAAAGTGGGGCCCAGGGGACCGGCGCTCAGCTTACAGAGGACCCACGCCAGCATCAGTCTCTGAGTTCGCTTAGTATTTATTGATAATTATCTTTACCATCTTAAAGAAAAGGAAGTAGCAGGATAACAGGATCTTTAGGTTTAGAAGAGTTAGCGAGTAGACATATGGGTATAAAGATTCTGTGATACATGATAAGTTCAAGAGGAAAATGCTGTGCCTTGAGTATACATATGCAGGACATCCTCCATTAAACCTTTTAGCGCATTGTTTCCAGACTATTCACGGATGGGGAGGAACCTTGGACCAAATACCTAGCTTCCTAGGTAGAGGTCCCTGGCGACCTTTGCGCGTGTAAGTGTCCCTGGGTTAGTGAGATTAGGAATGGGTGATGACTTTTTTAACAGCAAGCTGCCTTCACGGTCTTTGTTTAACAAAGCACATCCTCTTCACAGCCCAAAACCCTTTAAACCTTAAGTCACCCCAGCACATGTCTCTTGCAAGGACAAGGTTGAGGGTAGGGTCCCAGATTAACAGCATCTCAAATACAGAACAAAATGGAGTCTCTTATGTCTGCTTCCTTCTATATAGACACAGTAACAGGCTGATCTCTCTTTCTTTTCCCCACAATCGTCACTTCTATGAGACTCATAGGCAAGGAGCACTGACACAAACATGCTCATGCTCATACTGCTTGCTGTGACACGAGTAATAAAGTCCTTTGTCTCTGATCCAGAAGTCTCATGTCTTCTGTCATCATCCATGAAATGATAGCTTTCAAGTAGGATAAAATTTCAGACTCTTCTTCAAAGGGTCAAAAACAGCCAAGTTACTGCTGTAGAACCATGAAGTGAGTGAACTTGACCTATCATAATTATGATAGAGACATGGTAATTAAGATGATGTGATATGAGTATTAGGATATTCAAATTCATTAATGGAACAAAACGGAAAGCCTAGGAATAAATTTACACATCTATAGATGGCTGGAATAGGACATAGGTTGCACTCTAGGTTCAGAGGGTGAAACATGGGCTTTTTAATCAATGGTATTAAAACAATTAGGTAGCCAAATGGAATAAAAACGAACTGAAAATGAAATAGACCTCTACCTCACACCTTATTAAAAAATTAATCCCAAGTATGTTAAATCTCTAAATATAAAAGGCAAAAAAGTAGAAGATAATATAAAATAATAACTACATGACTATTGAGAGGAGAAAGGATTTGCTAAACTTCACATACAAAATCTTAGCCATAAAATAAAATATTAATAAATTTCTCTACATTAGAAATAAGAATGTCTGTTTACCCAAAGACAACAAAAATCATGTGGAAAGACAAGCCACAAACTAGTAGAGATATTTGCAACACATAAACTGGGTAAGAGATTTGTACAGAAATGATGTTAAGAATTCTAACACATCAATGAGAAAAAGATGAATAGAAAAATGGACATTAACAGGTTTCTAACATTAGAGGAACCCTGAATGGTGAATCTGGATATGAAGAGATCTTAACTTCATTAGTAATAGGAAAAATGCAAATTTAAACCATAGTGGGAAGATCATTGTATACCCATCCAAGTGGAAAATGAAAAAGTCTAATATTGGGTGTCGAAGAGAAAGTTCAGTAACCAGAAAATAACCAGAACAACTGTGAATCTATACAACTGCTTTGTAAAACAACTCAGCATTGTCTAATAAAGTTGAAGCTGTGAATATCCCGATCTGATAATTGCACTCTTAGGTATATATCCTAGAGAAACTCTTGCACATGGGCATCCAGAAACATGTACAAAAATGTTCATAGCAACAGAGTTTGAAACAGCAAAAAACTGGAAATAACCAAATATTTGCCAACAGTAAAACAGACAAACATATTATATTTATTTAGTAGGAATACTAAACATCAAAAAAAAAAAAAGAAAACTAGATTAATCACAGCCACACACAACAACATGAATGACTCTCTGGAAAATAATTTAGGGCCCAAAAAGCAAATTGCACAAGAAAACATATAGCATTTATATAAAGTACAAAAACATGCAAAACAGACAACATGTATATTTTAGAAATGCATGCATTTGTGGTAAGACTATGATGAAAAACAAGGGAATAATAACACAAAGTTGGGTATAGATATTAACCCCTGAGATGGGGAGAAGTGTTCATGATGAGTACATGGAAGACTTCCAAGGTGATAGTAATGGTCTCTCTCTCTCTCTCTCAAACTAGACGGAGGGGAGGGGTGTTCGTGGGTGTGTATTGTAACACTATTCTTCACATCTTACATGTATTTCAAAGTAGTCTTTGTACTTACTCACAATTTAAAAAAATTGAAAGCACAAGATCATGTTATGAAGACAATAAGAGAGTAGACCTGTGCAGATGGAAAGAAACTGCTCTTTCATTCCAACATGAGGCAGAGGCCTCTCATCGCTGGCTCAACTCAATGTTTGCTGGTTCCAAACATTCAGCCTTTGACCCATATTCCCAGAAGAGTGGTGTAAGTGAAAATGAGTTCATTCAGCACCAGGATGCAAGAGGACTGCAGAGAGAGCTCACTGTTCCTGGGCTGTGACAGGGCCAAGCCCTGCTCTCTGCAAGATTCTAAATCACCACTGAGAAGCCTGCTGTGCACAGCGTTCCATGTGCAGTTTTGTTTGGCCTTGGGGATGACCTGAGTAACTGACACCAGGCCACGGTTCACCTTCTGCACTTGGCCTATTGGAATTGGGAGGTGCAGAGCATACACAGAGCTGGCTGACTTGCAGGGTCATCTGAAGTTTTCCTGACTTCATGACCCCGAGAGACACCAGAGAGGAGCAGATAATATCCTATTAGAGACCTCTCAGAGAGCAACATTAACAAAAAATATTTTAGATAAGCCCTTGCCCATTATTACAGTATCTTTCTGGTCTCTGTGCAATTGTAGATACTATAATAATGGGCAAGGCAAGGGCTTATCTAAGAGTTTATCTGACATAACTATATCATTTAAAACAAACCTCCAGCAATTGGATCCTTCCAGAACATTCACTAGTACATTTTAACCTATAAGTCAATTTTTCTAAGGAACTTTTATATTGATAGATACATATATTCATTGAGTTTTAATTTCCCAAATATTTGAAAGTTAAGAAATAATCAATCAAGAATATCAGTACAATCAAATTAAGGCATAAGAGGCTGGCCACAGTGGCTCCCGCCTGTAATCCCAGCACTTTGGGAGGCCGGAGCAGTTGGACCACTTGAGGTTGGGAGTTCCATACCAGGCTGACCAACATGGAGAAACCCTGTCTTTACTAAAAATACAAAAATTAACTGGGTGTGATGGTGGGCACCTGTAATCCCAGCTACTTAGGAGGCTGAAGCAGGAGAATCATTTGAACCTGGAAGGCAGAGGTTGCAGTGAGTAGAGATCATACCACTGCACTCCAGCTTGGGAGACAGAGCAATATTCCATCTCAAAAAAAAAAATAAGGCATAAGAGAAAATGTGCCCGACCTTACATTTAAATAATATCTACCCACATATTCAAACTAGGCTGAATTTGTAGCTGGCTGGTCAGAGGAGAGGGTGGTCTGGTGACTCTTGGACATGCAACTGGTTTCCAAAGTAAAGGTACTCTTGTGGAGATAACAATGTCTGTGAATTTGATCATGTATTTCCTTTTTATAATATGTACTGTATATTATTTCTTTCTTCCTTTCTGTCTCTCCCTCCATTTCTCTCATTTTCTTTCTTTCATTTTTTTTCTCTTTCTCACTTGTTTTTGGCCTAATTGAATTGGTTAAACCATTAAGTACAAAGAAAATACAAAAGTGATAGTAGATATCCTCAACTTATATTTCTATTTTTCTCATCACTATACAGAATTCCAACAATCAGTTTGTCATAGAAACATTGAAAGACCTATTTTATCTAATTTATCTAATATTTGTTAGATTACCTTAACTTGGAAAAAAAGAAAATTAATAAGATAAACTTTTAAATGTTTATATTTGAATGGATTATTTTAAATGAACTAGGAGGATAGAATTTTGCTCAGATTTTTTAATGTTCTTCCTATAATTTGAGCATTATTAAAAGGTCAGTTTCATAATGCAAGATAAAACATTTAACTTAATCAGAAAATGGACTTCAGCTCCTAATAAATTATTTCTAGATAACTGGAGTATCCTGCCTTACAGTTGGGGTGCAAATAATAGCTCCCTGGTAATACACTCAAAACTCATTTGCCAAGACTTGCCAGATTCTAGACTTTCTGTCTCCCTAGGGCTTTGCCTATCATGTCTGTACCATCATGGGAGTATATTTGTGTCTGAAGGGCCTTCCTGGTCACTCTTAGCTCTACATGAAGCCAGAACCATACATGTCTCACTGAGCCTGGAAGACTCCTCAATGGCTGCCAGAATAAGTTGAATTGCAGTTGCTGCTGTTCCCTAAACAGAAGGTCTGGTTCTGATACTGAAACCTGGAAACTTGAAAGAGAGGCCTAGATGGTTGCTCTTGTGGCCCACAATTGAATCAGAACAAAGCTGCCCCTCCTGAAACTTGTGATTGTCAGACACGAGGTTAAGGTTGAACATTGAATTGCCAAGATTTGTCTCCTGGTGCAGATTCCTGCCCGAGCTGCAGTAGTTCAACCAGATGACTTCTGCAACCGAATGTGTGTCATCTTAACACTAGGCTCTGCTCCAAACCAAATAAGTTGATCTGGGGTTTGCTTATCAGTTCTCTCATTTTTCTGTTTTATAATTAATCAGTGTATGTTTTCTTTAATATTATTTACTAATTTTTAAATTCTTACTCTCAGGCTTAATTTATCATTCCTTCTATATTAAACAGTAAAACCATTTACCATCATTAATTTCTTCTGTGTATAACTGACTTAGTTCCTTAATTTTTGACATACATTCTTGATATCATTATTATTTATTTTAAAAGCCAATAACTACATGTTTTATTACTTCAATGACAAAAAATACTGTAGGACCATATTTTGAATTGTTATGTCATTTGTTCTTTTATTGTTAATTTATAGTTTTATTTCATTATAGTTAATGAATGCGGCATGTGAATCTCCAACTGGAATTTATAGAGCTTTTCTCAAGTCTAGATCAGTTTTTGAAAACATTCCAGGGATATTTAAAAAGAAGATGTGTCAGCTCCAAGATTCAAAGTAGAATGTAAAATTACAGAAGGTGGAGTTTAATTCTCTCCCTTTGAGCATAGGTTGGACTCAGTGACACGCTTCTAGCATACAGAACATAGAAAGGGAAAAATAGTGACTTTACAATGGAGAAATTTGGCTGACACCACCTTCACCAAGTGATCAAGGTGAACATCATCAACATTCAACAGGTTGATATCTTGTGTCCTCTCACATGATGTGCTCTTCACCTTGCTCATATTCTTCTCCCAAATCCATAACCCCGGAATAATCATGAGAAAACTTCAGACATATCCAAACCAAGGGACATTTTACAAAAGATCTGATGGAAGTCTTCAAAGGTGTCAAGGTTATTGTATTTGTTTCTCAGGGCTGCCGTGCCAAATTACTACAAACTCAGTGGCTTAAGATAACAGAAATTTATTTTCTCCTAGTTCTGGAAGCCAGAAATTTGAAGTTGAGGTGTCAGCAAGGCTCTGAGGAGAGTTCCTCCTTGCTTCTTCAGCTTCTGGTGGCATCTGGTGTTTCAAAATTATAAGTTTTTAAAGTGACTAGATTGAACTACTCTATTCAAAGATAAAGATTGAGATTTTGTTTAAAAGTCTAGATATTAGAAAAGACAAAACTAAAGAAGCATTGATATGTGAAAAAAAGAAATTGGAAGGAATGTATAGATACACTTTAAATAAATAACAAAATCAGGGATGGTAATATTGTCAAAAAGAACAATTTGTGGCAAGATTAGTGAATAAAATAATAGAAGGTCCTTTATGATGACAAAACATTCAATCTACATTGAAGTCATGAAGTTTAGAAACAAAATTACATAGATTGAAGATGCATAACACCAAAAAAACTATTGTAAATGCTAAAAGAAACTAGCAAACCTACAAAATGGGAAGATGTTTCTATCAGTTTCTGACAGTTCAAATCATGAAAATAAAATACGAAAAACT
This sequence comes from Rhinopithecus bieti, assembly GCF_001698545.2. NCBI lineage: Eukaryota > Metazoa > Chordata > Mammalia > Primates > Cercopithecidae > Rhinopithecus > Rhinopithecus bieti. The sequence continues at coordinate 1,442,762 of NW_016815814.1, read as the reverse complement.
TCAATACTTAGATGTTTGCACCAGGAAGTGGAATCACCATGAACTGCAGACTCATATACGTATCTGCTGGCAACAGCTTAAGTGTCACAAGCTGTGTTGCACTGACGACATGATTTTTCTGAAACGGCAAACAATTCCTGATAGTGTTCTGAACAAAGGAATACAGCCTTCCCTAAATGTACATGCATTCCTGAAAATTTTGGTGCCTACTAAAAAGTTACAAAGTCAATTTCTTTATGTTTGAAGCAAGTTCATATCTCATCTCTGAAAATTACAAACAATCAGATGGAACACAGGACAGATTCTCATGGCATGCAGCTGTAGACACAATCGAACCAAGTTAGCAGAACATCCCTTCAAACAACCTGGGTATGTAATGTGTCCCCTGCCTTCATTCATTTCGACAGCTAAAATCCCCCTGAAATCTTCTGAATTTTTTACTTTGCTTGATACGTATTATGTGTGAGTGATATGCAGAAAGCCCCAAAACAGAGGCCCTTAGCATAGCAGGCATGTCCCAGCTGGGCACAACTTTGGTACTGCCTACAGTTAACTTGGTCTTCTAATAGGATTCGCTAGTTAGGGGACCATTAAAGCAGCTGACACCCCTGCTGTCTTCCCTACATCAGCACGCTTCTTTTGCTTGGAACAAGCGTCAAAGCCCATCACACCCTGCATGCCTATTACTCTTGAAAATCCTGGTGTCGTGGGCAGAGTCAGACCTTGCCCAGGGACAACTGCCTTCAATTCTGTCTTCTCCTTTTCTGAACACAGCAGTATTTGTGTCAGGGTAGAGGTCTGGCCAGAGGCACCCTCAGTGTTGGAAACATTCCCACTGAGCCAAATGTTTTCTTAGCCAGGTTGTTGGTGGTGCTGCTGAAGTTAGGCTTGGGCAATGGCCCCTTTCTTGTGTACAATGGCAATTCTCATCATGACCTTGTTGCTGAAATGTCTTGCAAGTTACCGGAGTGAAATGGAAGCTGGGGCTGTTGCTTCAGTCACCTGCTCTCCTGCTGGCATGGACCATGAACCATTTGCAAATTAGAGGTTTGACTGCATCTAGATCCTCCTTGCCCTGCTTTCACATCCAGCCCCCTTGGGGCTTAGCTGTAAGTCCCATTAATGTACTGTTCAAGTACCGTTTTCGTTTGTTTGTTTTTTAATCATGAGCTCGTTGGTACTTCCCTCAGACCTGTCCTTCATTTTATTATACGTAACAAAAACTTTTCAGATTTTGGCTTCTCAATAGCATCCTTCGTCTATTCTACTGCTAGGACAAATTTTTACTCTATTTTTGTATTATTTGTTCAGTTCAAAGGCAATATGGAAGAGAGGGGAGTTAATATGTAGACTTAAAATGCTGCCTTGGCCAGAGGCCAGAAAGGGAGATGAGTCAATGGCAGACCCCACCCATGGCCTTGTCAAGAGGCTTTGAGGGTCTGGCCGGTGGCCAGTGGGACTGGTATGTGTGATAGGGCTGTGGTGACCCTGAAGCTGAGGAACGGGAGGGGCAATTGTTGAGCTGCTGATGTCTCCGTCTTTGGTCTGGCTTGGCTGCAGTGAACAATGGCCATGTTTAGCAGTGAGATTCTAACAGAGGCAGGCCCCACATGCATTTTTTATTAAAAAGACAAAAAAAAATTATATCTCATCTATCTAGGTCTTAGATATGAATTAATAATTTATTTTCCAGAAATGTGTAGATTTGCTCATCTACCACCCGTTGGATGAAGGTGTGCGTTTCTCCACCGTGGGGGTGTCATCTGCCTCTCACGGCAAGAAGTGGCGAGGGCAGATGCCATGATGCCATACAGAGACTGAGCCTTAGCAAGTCAAAGGGACTCTCTCAGAACCACCCAGGCCAAACCAGGACCAGGCCTCAGGTTTGGCTCTCTCTCTCTCTCTGACTCCAATATTTTCCTCTCAGACATTTATTCACATATCATTCAGTGGGAAAGCAAACACAGCTTATGAAAAAAAGAGCTTTAATTTGCATCAATAACAAAAGCTAAGTCTTAGATGAATGCTAAATCCTTTGTTCTCATTGTCAAGAGTATTAAGCGCCAGAGCTTTGGGGCACACACATGCGTGCCTGAGCGCGCAGACACACACACACACACACACACACACACACGAGAGCTAATCTCAGTGAGACCGATGCCCTCCCAGGCCTTTTGAGTTCTTTAGCTAATCACACAAGGCGGTCAAATCAACAATGCTCTCTTTCACGCTTGAGCAATGGAGATGGGTCCTTCCTACTCAGCTTTTCATCTCGAGTGGAAATTATTCAAGAAACAGTGAAACACAGTGCAGCAACCTCCTTCCCAACCCACACGCCCCCCAAGATCAAAATTGTCAGCAATCTGTAAGACTTACTAGTTAGTTTGGCCACACCTGCCTATGATACCCGTGTGGCAGACAGTGTGGGGTGGTGGATTAGCCAGAGCTGGATTCAAAAACTGGTTCCTAGCTAAGTTAATTAACTGCTCAGGGCCTCGGGGGGAAATGGAGTTAATAATGCCTACTGTTGTCAACTATTACAACCAACTACAAAATCTTAGTAGTATTCAATAACAATCATTTTGCACCCATCTGTGGTCAGCTAGCTGGAAACTAGCTGACTGAGGCTGGACTTGGCTGAGCATCTCTGCTTCAAGCTCTAAGTCCATCTGGCTCCAGTGTGCCCCATGTCCCTCATTCTGGGCTCCAGGTGGAAGGGGCAGCACGTCCAGGGAGAAGCCCTTCTCGTGGAGCATGGTCTACCACATAAATCCCTGTTTGCATCACATTTACTTTTATCCCATGGGCCAAAATAAGTTTTATGATCAAGCCAAAAGTCAACGTGCAGGGAAATAACCCCTTTGTGTACTTCTCATGTGAAAGGCACTCAACAGTTAGATGGCAAAAGGGGGTGGTGAAGAATTAGAGCTGAAAATTCAATCTGCTCTACTACTGCATAGAGTTGTTGAAAAGATAAAATGCAATGATGTGTGATACATATTAAGCATTTAATAACCATTTGTGTCATTTCATTATAGACACTCCAGACCCATTGCTATAGTGCCCTGGCTGAAGTCTTTTCAGGCTGTGGGAGGCAGTCAAATATGGCTTCCATCAATTTCTTCTCTTACTTTATTGGCATGCTTTTCCATGAATCAAAAAGTAGAGTATAATTCTCTTCCTTCAAATCCAAGCTAAACTTTGTGACTTCCCTTGGCCAACATAGAGAAGCAGAAGTGACAGTCTGAGACTCCTAAGGTTAACACATAAGAAGACTTGTCACCTCTTCCTGAGTCATTGGAATGCCCACTTTAGGACCACTCCCTCTGAAGCCCAAAGGCCAAATTGGAAGAAGCCCAAGCCACATGGGGAGGCCATATGTACGTGTCAAAATTTACAACCCCAGCTGAGCTTCCAGCCAACAGCCAGCATCGGCTGTAAGCTATACCAGTGGGAAGTTCAGTTCATACAACTGAACTTCCAGCCCAGTTGATCCTTCAGATGACCAGAGTCCAGCTGATATCTTGCTGCAGTCATATGGGAGACCCCAAATGAGAGCTTCCCAGCTGAGCCCCAGTCAGCCCTCAGAACCATGGGAAGTAATAAATCATTGTTTTAAGAAATCATGTTTTAGGGTGGTTTATTTTGCAGCAGTAGGGAGGCAGAAGGCTGGCCAATGCTAATATTTCCACTGGTCACCAAAGCCATGCAGAACCCTGGTAGCTAGAGAATCTTCTCATCCCCAGACTCACCAGAGTTCCCTCTTGGTGTTGGTCCTGTCTCCCCTTTCCAGTGCTGCTTTTAGCATTAGCTCAGCTCCCTCTCCAACCCCTTTCACTTCAAAGTGGGGAAGGTATCCATGGTGTGGGAGGTAAACAGAATTAGTTTTGCAGCAACTCACTGAGAGTGGACATATGCAAGTTCAAGCCTTTCCAGGGGCTGAAAGGGGGTGGCTGTTCAGAGTTCTGATGCATGTACGTTTCCCTAATACTCCTCATTCATGGGGACTCAGAATGACTCAGACTTAAGGTGAATTGAATTGACTCTTAGACTTGACTAGTAGACGATCTTTGCATTTGAGCCTAAATGTACTTGATGCCATATTCAAGAGGCATCTGAGAATCTGATTCACCAGAATTCTGCACTGACTTCTATTTCACGAGCTCTGGGGAAGACAAGCCTATGGGCAGGCACATGAAGCTCTACAGAATGCCTGAGAGCCACTGAAAAGTCCCTGGCAGATCTCGTGGGGCTCAGCTCCCCATGAGACTCCCACCCATCAGAGCATAGGGGATGTCCACAGGAGCCCAACAATGTTCTTGGAAACCAAACACAATTACAACACTTTTATTCAAGTGATTTCTTCCTGTTTACTTGCTTTATACATCTGCTCTGCAAAAATAATTTTACAGTAAATAAAGCAATAACCCCTTGTTTGAATTCAAGGACCTTCATTCCTTTTGTAAGTCAAAGGAAGAATCCCCATCATCCACTTACCGAAACATGAGGATTAAACAGTCATTTTAAGGATTCAAAGGAACTAGACAAATTGCAAGTTGGTGACTCAAAAATCAACATCCTGCAGTAGAAAAAAGAAATAACAAAGCCAAGCACTGTGTTATGAATGGGATTCAGAAAATCTAGTTCCTAGAAATTCCAGTCATGGAAACAATTGCAAAAAAAGAAGGTATTATCAGGTTCAAACCTACTTTCAAAACTTGTTCAACTCCTCACCTTCCCACTTACAGACTTATCGGCAAGCTTTCCTTTGTCTCAACAGGTGACATGGACGAAGGAGCATCCCAGCTGTATCCCTTATAGCCACATGGATTTTTAACAAAGATATTTGACAACTGTCAGATTTTCATTCACAGAATGAGGAGCATAATATCAGAATCCCAGTTGTGAGTCTTAATGGAACTATGGCATTCATGCAAGCCTTTAACAGAGTTCTTGTCATACAATAATTCATTTATTTGGTCATTGCTAACCCCTGAATCCAACTCTTTCTAGCTCTCTTTCTCTCTCTTTCTTTCTGTCTCTCTCATTGCCAGCCTCTACATTTCCTTAGCTTCCTTTTCAGACAAAGATATCTACTTAACTCCCAACTTAAAAAAAATCACACAAACAAGCAAACACAAAAGCTCCTTCAACCTTGTATTTCTTTCCTTACCGCCAACTCTATCCCAACTATTGCCCATTTTATAGCTTCACAGTTAACTTTTTATACTCACTGTATCTACTGCCTCCCCTTCAATTTACTGTTTGTTTTTGACACTGTGTGATTTGTAACATTTGCTTTTGAGCTCTTATCCATATGAACATTTTTCATAGTTGCCAACATAAGCTCCGTATATTGTACATTTATTTTTTGTGAGAATGCACGATGATATCACTTTCTCATGTTTTACAGGCTTCATGTGCTTTATTTGTGATGGCTACATAGACTTTGTTACTGATCCAAAACTTATTAAATCATTCTCATAATGTTGGGTATTATTTTACATTTTAATTATAACTGTTAAGTGGTGTATGTGTGTGTGTGGTGTAGTGTTTATAAAACAAAGAACACACAGAGCAATGTATAAACATTGAGGCAATGTATTATATGTATATATAATTTTTACTGTGTATGTATTCATGATTTATGTATATATATGATTTTTAGTGTTGCTTTTAATGTTTATCAATTACTCTGTGCAGTTTTTTTTTCAACTTTTTCAATTTTGTTAACATTATTTTATAAATGTCTTCATGTGTTGATATCTAGTTCATGGGATTGTCATTTTTAATGGCCTAACATTTTTTTGTGCTAATAGCGCATTAGGATGAAGCAACCTTAGCTGGATTCCTTAGCAGAACCATTAGAAAAATCTAAAGCATCTCATTTTTTAAAATACTGTAAGGTTTGGCCAAGTACAGCGGCTCATGCCTGTAATCCCAGCACTTTGGGAGGCCAAGGCAGGAGGATCACTTGAGGCCAGGAGTTAGAGACCAGCCTGGCTAACATGGTGAAACTCCATATCTACCAAAAAATACACACACAAAAAAACAGCCGAGTATGGTGGTGGGTGCCTGTAATCCCAGCTACTCAGGAGACTGAGGCAGGAGAATTGCTTCAACCCAGGGGGCGGAGGTTGCAGTGAACCGAGATTGCACCACTGCAATCCAGCCTGCGTGACAGGGTGAGACTCCGTCTCAAAAAAAAAAAAAAAAAAAAAAAATAAAATGCTGTAAATTTTTACTCCAAATAATAAATGTGCATAGTTTAAAAGTCAAATTGTCTTTAAGGCACATAACAAAATGTTCTCATTTTCTATCTCACCATTCTCCCTGTTCCTAGCTAGACCTTTTCAACTATTTTAACTAAATCTTGTCATTTCTACATTGCCATGTTTCTCAATGATATGCACACACTGATATATTTTGATTCATCAATCTCAGACATTATCTATTGACTTTCTATTTTAGAAGTGAGACTTAGCTCTCCAATGTCAGTCACATCAAGGTAGCTATTATTAATAATTTCTCTTTTCCCTCTTGGCAGTATCCTTTTAAGAACCTTCTTTCTCCTTCTCTCTGGAATGGCTGCTCTCCAGGCCATCTACACAGCCATCCCCCTAGGGTGGCCCTTTACTGTCATCCTAAGAATTCCCTTTGCCTTTCTCCTGGGTTGATGTATTAGGCAGGGTTCTCCAGAGAAATAGAACCGATAGGATATGTGTGTTTGGAGACAGAGAAAGAGAGAAAGAGAGAGAGGGAGAGAGAGAGAGACAGAGAGAGAGAGAGAGAGAGAGAGGTGGGGAAGGGAAAGAGGAAGAAGGAGACTTATTGTAAGGAATTGACTCATGCAATTGTGAGGACTGGAAAGTCAAAAATCTGTAGAGCAGGCTAGAGACCAAGGGAAGAGTTGAATTCTTACAGTCTTGAGTCCCAAGGTGCACTGGAGGCAGAATTCCTTCTTCTCCACAGGAGAAGGCCTTTTCTGTCAAGGCCTTAAACTGATTAGATGAAGCCCACCACAAAGGACTTTACTCAAAGTCCACTGATTTAAATATTAACACCATCTAAAAAACACCTTCACAGCAAAATGAAAACTGGTATTTGACCAAACAACTGGCCACCATAGCTTAGCCAAGTTGACACATAAAGTTAGCTAGTTCCCTGTTTTCTTGGTATCAAGTCTTCCTTTCTTGCGTTCCTCTTTCATTTTGGTGCATCTCGTCCAGCACCATCTTGAGAACATATGCATGGCAGGTAAATTTTTTGAGATCTCACATATTGGAACATGTCTTATTCTACCTCAACATTTTATTGACAGTTTGACTATGCATGGAAATCGGGGTTGTAAATAATTTTTCTCCATTATCTGCTGGCTTCAAATGTTGCTGTTGAGGAACCCAAGGTCATTTTAATTCCTGATTCTCCTTACACGACCTGATTTTTCCCTCTAGAATCTTACAAAGCCTTCTCTCTGTCCCAAATATTCTGAAATGTAATAATCAGCTTGGAGTAGGTCTATTTTTAGCTTTATTCAGGGGACTCAAGAACATTTTTCCAAACTAGACACTCACGTCCTTCATTCTAAGAAATTTTCTTCATGATTTTTTTTCTTTTTAATCAACTTTTATTTTAAGTTCCAGGGTACATAGGTAGGATTTCCAGATTTGTTACAGAGGTGAATGTGTGCCAGGGTGGTTTGCTGCACAGATCAACTCATCACCTAGGAATTAAGCCCAGCATTTATTAGCTTTTCTTCCTGATGCTCTCCTTCCCCCAAACCTCTGATAGTCCCCGGAGTGTGTTGTTCCCCACCTCCCCATGTGTCCATGTGTTCTCATTGTTCAGCTCCCACTTATAAGTAAGAACATGCAGTGTTTGGTTTTCTGTTCCCATGCTAGTTTGCTGAGGACAACAGCTTCTAGTTCCATCTATGTCCCTGCAAAGGACATGATCTCATTCCTTTTTATGGCTGCATAGTATTCTGTGGTATATATGTACCACATTTTCTTTATCTAGTCTATCATTGATGGGTTTTGGGGTTGGTTCCATGTCTTTGCTATTGAAAATAGTGCTGTAGTTAACATACGCATGCATATATCTTTATAATAGAACGATTTATATTTCTTGGGTATATACCCAGTAATGGGATTGCTGGGTCAAATGGTATTTCTGCTTCTAGATCTTTGAGGAATCACCACATTATTTTCCACAATGGTTGAAATAATTTATATTCTCACTAACAGTGTAAAAGCATTCCTTTTTCTCTGCAACCTTGCCAGCGTCTGTTGTTTCTTGACTTTTTAACAATTGCCATTCTGACTGGCATAAGACAGTATCTCATTGTGGTTTTGATTTGCATTTCTCTAATAATCAGTGATGAGCTTTTTTTCATATTTGTCGGCTGCATGACTGTCTTCTTTTGAGAAGTGTCTGTTCATATCTTTTGCCCACTTTTTGATTGGGTTGTTTTTTTCTTGTAAATTTGTTTAAGTTCCTTGCAGGCTCTGGATATTAGACCTGTGTCAGACTGATAGATTGCAAAAATTTTCTCTTATTCTGTGGGTTGTCTGTACACTCTAATGATAGTTTCTTTTGCTACACAGAAGCTCTTTAGTTTAATTAGATCCCATTGGTTAACTTTTGCTTTTGTTGCAATTGCTTTTGTTGTTTTCGTCATAAAATCTTTGCCCACACCTATGTCCTGAATGGTATTGCCTAGATTTTTTCCCATGGTTTTCATAGTTTTGGGTGTCACATTTAAGTCTTTAATCCATCTTGAGTCAATTTTTGTATAAAGTTTAAGGAGGTGATCCAGTTTCAATTTTCTGTATATGACTAGCCAGTTCTCCCAGCACCATTTATTAAATATGAAATTTGTTGTCCATTATTTGTTGTTGTCAGGTTTGTCAAAGATCACGTGATTGTGCAGTCTCATTTCTGAGTTCCCTATTCTGTTCCATTGGTCTGTGTGTCTGTTTTTATGCCAGTACCATGGTGTTTGGTTATGGTAGCCTTGTTGTATAGTTTAAAGTCAAGTAGCGTGATGCCTCCAGCTTTATTCTTTTTGTTTAGGATTATTTTGGCTGTACAGGCTATTTTTTGGTTCCATATGAATTTTAAATCAGTTTTTTCTAATTCTTTGAAGAATGTCAATGGTAGTTTAATGGGAATTGCATTGAATCTATAAATTGCTTTGGGCAGTATGGCCATTTTTACGATATTGACTCTATCCATGAGCACAGAATGTCTTTCCATTTGTATGCTCCCTGATTTCCTTGAGCAGTGGTTTGCAGTCCTCTTTGAAGAGGTCCTTCACCTTCCTTGTTAGCTGTATTCCTAGGTATTTTATTCTCTTTGTAGCATTTGTGAATGGAAGTTCATTCATGATTTGACTCTCTGCATGCCTATTATTGGTGTATAGAAATGCTAGCAAATTTTGCACATTGATTTTGTATCCTGAGACTTTGATGAAGTTGTTTATCAGCTTAAGAAGCTTTTGGGCTGAGACAATGGGGTTTTCTAGATATAGGATCATGTCATTGGCACTCCCTCTCTTCCTATGTGAACACCCTGTATTTCTTTCTTTTGCCTGATCTCCCTGGCCAAAAACTTCCAACTTTTATTTTAGGTTCAGGGGTACACGTGCAGGTTTGTTACATGGGTAAATTGCATGTCTTGGGGGTTTGGTGTACAGATTATTTTGTCACCAGATAATGAGCATAGTACCCAATAGGTTGTTTTTTGATCCTCACCCTCTTCCCCCGCTCCACCCTTCATTAGACTCCAGTGTCTACTGTTTCTTTCTTTGTGTCCATGTGTACTCAATATTTAGCTCCCGCTTATAGGTGAGAACGTGCAGTATTTGGTTTTCTGTTTCTGCATTAATTCACTTAGGATGATGGCCTCTAGCTCCATTCAGATTGCTGCAAAGGACATGATCTCATTCTTTTTATGGCTGTGTAGTATTCCATGGTATATATCTGTGCCACATTTTTTCCCTTTATTTTCTCTGTTCTCCCACTCTATGATTCTATTATTCAGATGTTGGACCTCCTGCACTTGTGCATTATTTTATTTACATTTTTCTTCTCTTTTTCATTGCATTGTCTTTTTTGCTCTACTTCCTAAAAAAGTCTTCAAGTTTATTTTCTAATATTCTGTTGTGTTTTCAATTATACTATTGTGTCATAATTTCTCAAAGTTCTTTTTTTTTATCTGAATGTTCCTTTTTCTAGCATTGTCTTTTTATTTTATGGATGTAATATCTTCTCTCAACACTCTGAAAACAGCAATTTAGGGAAGAAGGTCTCCTTTCAACATAGTCTCTGTTACCTCTAAGTGCTTTTCTTCTGTGTGTATGTGTGTGTTTGTCTCAATCTTTTATAACACAGTCTATATTAGTCCATTCTCACACTACTATAAAGACATACCTGAGACTGGGTAATTTATAAAGAAAAGAGGTTTAATCAGCTTACAGTTCTGTGGGCATACTGGCTTCTGCTTCTGGGGAGACCTCAGGAAACTTACAATCATGGCGGAAGGCAAAAGGGAAACAGACACATCTTACATAGTAGGAGTGGGAGGAAGAGAGAGAAAAGGGAGGTGCTACACACTTTTAAATAGAACTCATAAGAACTCACTATCTCAAGAACAGCAAGGGTGAAGAAGTAATGCAATCATCTCCCACCAGTCCCCTCCTCCCACACTGGGGATTAAAATTGGATGTGAGATTTGGGTAAGGACACAGAGCCAAACCGTTACACATCCTTTCTGTGAATGTGTGGTCATTATGGTTCATCTGTTCATGTCTAAGTGTGGTAACTGATTAGAAGCTCAAAGTCTGTGAGTGGAGCTTGTCTTCTTTAGGCTTCTTTGCAGAGTGACTGGGCCCAGTGAGTCATTGAAAAAGCCCTGATGTTAGTATTTTAGAGTATTTTCTTGGGATGACAAATTCCCAATAGAAAACATTTCAATCTCCTGCCTGCTGCCACTGCACTCCAGCCTGGGCAACAGAGTGAGACTCCATTCAAAATGTATATATATATATATATATATATATATATATATATATACTAACTGGAAGATAATGGTCTGGCTCCCAGCACTCATGGAGATCAGTGATGGAATAGAGCTGAAGGTCTGAGCCTTAAGCATTCAGTGCATTCAGTACTCCTCTACTCCCACAACTCCCCTATTTTCAGTAGAGAACTGATGGCCTCAGCTATGCCTGGCATCCCCCAGTCCAAACCCTCTGTTTTATTTTTATCAGAGAATGACATTCCAATCTTCTGCTAAAGTTGAGGAAGGCTTTCTACCCAGAGAGCATCTGAGGATCTAGTTGCTTTTTGTTGTTGTTGTTGTTTGTTTTTATTTTTATTTATTTATTTATTTATTATTATTATACTTTAAGTTCTAGGATACATGTGCATAACGTACAGGTTTGTTACATATGTATACTTGTGCCATGTTGGTTCGCTGCACCCATCAACTCGTCAGCACCCATCAACTCATCATTTACATCAAGTATAACTCCCAGTGCAATCCCTCCCTCCTCCCCCCTCCCCATGATAGGCCCCAATGTGTGATGTTCCCCTTCCCGAGTCCAAGTGATCTCATTGTTCAGTTCCCACCTGTGAGTGAGAACATGCGGTGTTTGGTTTTCTGTTCTTGCGATAGTTTGCTGAGAATGATGGTTTCCAGCTGCATCCATGTCCCTACAAAGGACACAAACTCATCCTTTTTTATGGCTGCATAGTATTCCATGGTGTATATGTGCCACATTTTCTTAATCCAGTCTGTCACTGATGGACATTTGGGTTGATTCCAAGTCTTTGCTATTGTGAATAGTGCCGCAATAAACATACGTGTGCATGTGTCTTTGTAGTAGAATAATTTATAATCCTTTGGGTATATACCCAGTAGTGGGATGGCTGGGTCATATGGTACATCTAGTTCTAGATCCTTGAGGAATTGCCATACTGTTTTCCATAATGGTTGAACTAGTTTACAATCCCACCAACAGTGTAAAAGTGTTCCTATTTCTCCACATCCTCTCCAACACCTGTTGTTTCCTGACTTTTTAATGATTGCCATTCTAACTGGTGTGAGATGGTATCTCATTGTGGTTTTGATTTGCATTTCTCTGATGGCGAGTGATGATGAGCATTTTTTCATGTGTCTGTTGGCTGTATGAATGTCTTCTTTTGAGAAATGTCTGTTCATATCCTTTGCCCACTTTTTGATGGGGTTGTTTGTTTTTTTCTTGTATATTTGTTTGAGTTCTTTGTAGATTCTGGATATTAGCCCTTTGTCAGATGAGTAGATTGCAAAAATTTTCTCCCATTCTGTAGGTTTCATATTCACTCGGATACTAGTTTTTTTTGATGCGCAGAAGCTCTTTAGTTTAATGAGATCCCATTTGTCAATTTTGGCTTTTGCTGCCGTTGCTTTTGGTGTTTTAGACATGAAGTCCTTGCCCATGCCTATGTCCTGAATGGTACTACCTAGGTTTTCTTCTAGGGTTTTTATGGTATTAGGTTCTAGTTGCTTTTTAAAGAGCTTTCAATCACCTTCTTTATTTTAGCCCCATGCTGTATCCCTCAGTACCGGTGATTCTGCAATACAGATAAGGAGGGTTCATCACTTTTCCCATTGTCAGGTTAGATGCAACTTTCCAGTTGTTAGATTTATATTGACATTGTTCCCTCTTCCTCTTTTTCCCATCCTTTTGGAACTCATTATTGTTGTAGTTGTTGTTGTTGATGATGATATTTACTTCCCATGCTTTGGTTTTAGTGAGATTTTGAGAGACAGCAGACTTAGATGGGTGTGTTCCATCCACCATCTTCACCTCAATGCTTCATACACTTTTCTGTTCACTGAAATATAAATTCTTCTCCCAAATTTCCACAAAGCTTCTTGCATAAAGATCACTAAAGAACTCCTAGCTGCCAAATCTAATGAACAGCTTTAAGTTCTTATCTTCTTGACCTTCCTACCCCAATTGATATTCATTTCTCTTCTAGAAATGCCTGTTTCCCTTCTTGTTACCTCTTTCTAAGTCAAGCTCTGTAAAGATGTTGGTGCTCCCCTGGGCTCCATCCTTGCCCTCAGTTCTTATTACTTTCTTCACTTAGCCCAAGGTGGTATTTAAGCTCACTCATAGCTTCAACTCGTACATTCATGACTTCCAAAGCTCTTTAGCCTAGGCACTGTTCCTGAGTATAAAATTCACGTAAGCATCTTCAGGATTATAACTTTGCAATTAAATATGAAGCAGCAGTACCAGTGCAGAGTGAATGACAATACACTGAAAATTTTGAAAAGAAGATATAAAGAAACATCTCAGAGAGGGAGAAAATAATTCAACTGAAGATGCATAGTAGGATTGTAGTTTGTAAATCTAAACTCCAGCCGCAATGAAGACTAGAGAGTATAGTTGTTTTGTTTCTTAGGAGAACATGATTTATGGGTAACTCTCAAAATGTGGAAAAAACATTCCAAATACATCTACTACATATGCATAGGGTATTGCTGTTTATAGGATTTGGATTTTTTTCCCTGTTTTTCTCTTTCCCACAGTTCCTGAATTGACTACATGATTAAACACTGTGCTTTAAGCTGACACCATTACCTACTAAGGTTGTAATAACCTACTGCCATACTTCTGTTTTACAATTTTCTTTTTTTTTTTTTTTTTTTTTTGAGGCGGAGTCTCGCTCTGTCGCCCGGACTGGAGTGCAGTGGCCGGATCTCAGCTCACTGCAAGCTCCGCCTCCCGGGTTCACGCCATTCTCCTGCCTCAGCCTCCCGAGTAGCTGGGACTACAGGCGCCCGCCACCTCGCCCGGCTAGTTTTTTTGTATTTTTAGTAGAGACGGGGTTTCACTGTGTTAGCCAGGATGGTCTCGATCTCCTGACCTCGTGATCCGCCCGTCTCGGCCTCCCAAAGTGCTGGGATTACAGGCTTGAGCCACCGCGCCCGGCCCTGTTTTACAATTTTCTATTCAGACTGCAAATTAAAAAGCCTTCTTCTCTACCACCTGAGGTTTTTGCCTCTGCCTCTGAGCAAATTTGATTTCTAGAGGACAGTATTCTAGGGCTGGACCTTTACTTCCTCCTTATTGGCCCTTGGATTTGTAATAATTTCATGGAGTTTTTTCCTCTATTTCAAGCCAATATAGTAATTTCCCTATGCCATAAAGGCCCTTGGTGTTCTTTATCTGTTAATCAATTGACCTCACTATTTCTTTGGGTTAACCTCACAATTTAAGTACCTACATTTATGACTACAATTAAGATTGCATAGCAGGTGAGTCTTCAACACTTGATGAAAAATATAATGAAGAGGAAAACAAGACCTGGGATAGCAACACCATTCATGCCTTCAGCTCTCCCTATTTTTGAGAAGAGTCTGCCCTAGCTTCATGAATCAATCCCTATCTCAGGGACACAGAGACTCTCTTATAAGAATGGCATATGATCTCCCCACTGTTACTTTGGCCATAGAAAGAACAAATGCTTTTACATATGAGGCTCCAGGATAGGCCTACTTTTTAGACCCCCAACTTAGACATATTCATTTCAGCCTGAAAACCTGTGCCAGAAATGTAACCCAGGTCTGAGTGCTCCCAAGCACTTCCCTAAGGTGTCAATGCTCAGGGGCAAACCCATCAGGTAAATGCATACCTTGTCACTAGTTACAATTCTGCCCCAAGCCCTTCTGTGCCCTGGTAAGCCATGATAGATTACAAAAAAAAGAGCAAGCACCCTAGAGATCCCTTTCACTCAGACTGGAAGTGGCTTAATTAGCCCAGATCTTGGTCTCATTGCCACAGGTGCCTCCCTGATCACTTTTGAATATTCTTAGTGAAGTAATGTCTCATTACTAGTAGGAAGAGACATTTGTCATGTTTTAATTCATTCATCTTCTGGCACGAGTCGCCCTCACGAGTTGTGATCCAACAGTGCCTCACTAAGGAGTCCACAATGTCAGAACTGCTTCTTGGGATTGGCATAGTGCAGTGATTGGAACATGTTGAGCCTCCTCTAAATGACAGACTAACCACATTATTGTACCAACACCTGTTTTATGTGTTTTGTCTCCTAACTAAACTCTGTTGAGGTCCAGGTTGTATTTATTTTTGTATCTTCAGTGTAAACACAGGGCTTGCCATATAATAATAGATATCCAAAAACTATTTTTAAATGAATGAATGAGTTAATGAGAAGGAATAATAATGACTCTTTCCTATGGATCGCTAGATCTCAACACCAAATATCAGAAAGAAGCATCATGGGTTATTACTGTGTACTCAAGACATTCCACTAAAGCTTAGCTATCCAGCATTTTTGGCTAGCAGAAACAGCAGGGCTGCCAATAGATAATTGATATCCCCAAAGCATGTTTTCTATTTGTTTTCTGCATGCATCCTAGGAAACCAACATCTCCCAGTAGTTCCTGGATGAGCTAGAATATTTATCTTTGCATGTCTCAAAGTTGATAATGTGAATGTCCACAGGAGAGAAATAGCTTTGGTTCACTGGTGAGCCGCTCTGAATGTGGCTCTTCTAAAATGTTTTCACATATCAAGAAGAAATTCACAAGCAATTTCCCAGAACCCTCCAATAACAATAAAAGCCAGCATTGAATGCATACTTCCTGAGGGCCACACATAACATACATTATCTCATGGAAACTGCATAACAACACAGTGAGGTACATAATATTATTATCCCCATCTTGCAGAAAGGAAGTCGTGGTGTGGACAGGTCAAGTACCTTGCACAGTCACCCAGTTAAAACTGGTGGACTTGTGCTTTGCTCCAAATAGCCTGACATGAGGTTACAGTATTAGTCAGTGTGTTGTCCTGCCTAGGCCTCAAACAGTATATGGGAATTATCATTCAGTCTACCTATTTCAAAAGATCACATCAGGAGGAAGAGGGTCTGAAGCAAGAAGGAAACAAAATGGGTCACTTTAAGACTATTTAAAAGTATATGTGTTCCTCAAACCCCACATTCATTATTGATATTCTTCAGATGAAGGTACCTTGATAAAGCTCCATTGGTTATTTCTGAGTGAGCAAATCTCTTTGTCCCCACCTTCACAGTACCCATTCCCCACATCAACCACAAAACACACATGCTCACACATTTTGAGAATCATTAGTCTCTCTGGCTTGGGACTTGGATGGTGGCCATTAGCAAAATGATCAAAGGGGTGTCAGGCTTGATGGGTTTGGGTAGATTTTTGCTGGCATCTTCAGTTGTGCATTGATCTGGTGTCTCCAAGAAAGACCCTACTCTTAAATATGTTTATGCCAGAATTGAGCAGAATTGGACAGGATTGGGCTGAATTGATCTTGTGTCTAGATTTGTGTTGGCCTTGACTTGTTTAATACAGGCTTCCATTGGGCATTGTACTTTCTGGGCTTGTCAGGACCCTGGACTGTACTGGTCCATTTCCACTCTCACCTGAGTTCTGAGTTGGATTGGCCTGGTCTCTGGTCTAAATGAAACAAACCTTTTGTTCAACAAGTCTTTGGGTCCTTTTGAGCATCTGAAATGGATGTTTTAGG
The DNA here is from genome assembly GCF_001698545.2 of Rhinopithecus bieti. Taxonomy (NCBI): domain Eukaryota; kingdom Metazoa; phylum Chordata; class Mammalia; order Primates; family Cercopithecidae; genus Rhinopithecus; species Rhinopithecus bieti. Next base: position 1,426,180 of record NW_016815814.1, on the reverse strand, counting down.
GTATGTTTTTATAAATATGGGTTACTTTTGACTGGATCCTTGGTAAGAATGTACTCTTCAGAGGCTTGGCTGTGACATAAGATGCACAGGGATGTTGTGTGGCCTTAGCTGAGCTGGGATGCAAACCTGATTAAACAGGATCTGCCTTTGGGCTGACACTGATATAGGAAAGGGGCTGATTTTTCACAGGGCTCTGAATTGGTCAGAGTTTGATTGGGCCTGTGTTGAATGGGTTTTATCACTGCATTGGAGTAGGCGTTAGCAGGGCTTTGGGATGTGTTTTGGAGTGTCATTGGAGTGTCCTTAAATGAGTCAAGGGACTTATTGAACTGAATTTATTTTTAAGGTTGACTTGGTTGGGCTTTCGATAGGGTATCAATGGGATGCTGAGTTCGAACAGCCTAGACTGTTTCTAGGCTGAAGTTGTGGCTGGTTTGGCCTATAAGATACCATCAGGTCATCTTGCTCTAGCCTATGGTTCTGCCTCTGGGCTTAATTTTATTACTGTATCTTTGTTTTCCCTATCACCAAAAGTCAATACTCAGTTGATTCAGATTCTTAAGACACTTTGTTGTTCCAGATGATAAATTGCTTCTGGGAACACTCAGTTCACTTTTTGCCTATGGTGGTCCCAGGGACTAGAGGGTTCTCCAAGAACCTGAAAAACATTGGACCTACCGGATTGACATAAAACTTTATGGAGAGTATCAGATTTTTCCATATTGTGGCAAATATTTCTTTTCTAGGGAAAAAATGCTTTTTACTCAAAATTTTTTAGGGTAGTCTGGGTTACCTGGAGCCTTTTCTAAAACCTTTGTTAAGAATGCAGACAAATGGTACTTAGTGCCCAGTGAGTTCTTGATAGGTTATTAGGACAGTAAACTTTGTGTTTGACAACCAGGGAAAAGGGTTCAGTCACATGTGTTTGAAAGTAGAGGGCAAGTAAGAGAGAGCGAGTTACTAAGAGGCTGATATTGTAGATAGGCAGGGCATATTTGATAATTACTGTCTCAAGGAAGGAAGCTTAGTAAATTCAGGTAGAACAGTGATCAGAGTGCAGGACTAAAGCCTTGAGACAATTAGTCTAGTCAGACAAACTCTTCAATCTTTTGGAAGGCAAGGACCTTGAAATTCCTGGTACCTTTGAATATCTTGGGATTCTTCCTTGTGGCAAATAAAACATTTGAACATTTACAAGTTACCCCTTATCTTCTTGAAAGAGAGTTTTCTGCTTCCTGGTAACCCAGCACAGTCTAACATTCTTTGCACTACTTTACTGGAATGCTCCTTCATGACAGTGACACTTGTGCCAAATCACTGGAGTTTTCTTAGGGCTTATCCTCCTGACTTCCACAGCATGTGGTTCTGTTGACTACTTCTTACTGCAAGAAACCCTTCCCTGCCTAGGCTTCCAGGTTACAATTCGACTGCTCCCACCTGCATGGTTAATTTTCTCCTGTACTTCTCCAACTCCAGAAATATTCATCTATAGGCTGAACATCACCATGTATATAGTTCTTCCACTGCCTTGAATTACAGAAGCAGAAGAGTCCCTTCCAAACCTCATGTATCTATCTCTATAGGCCTTGAAAAGGCTGATCCATCTCTTACAGAACACTGGAGTCCTTGGATGGCATTAGGAACCAGGACACTCCAATCAACTCAGAACACTGAGAATTACCTCAAGAGGATTGTAACATTTGGGTAGGAAGACCTTGACATTTAGATGTCCCTGAGTTGTAAAATCATTCTGGAAAATGCTAGCAGGAACCCATCAAGACTGTCCCCAAGCCCTCATCTAGCCTGCAGTGACTGACCCACCTCTCCCATTTCTCTACAAGCACTAAGTATGAGGCCACTACAGCCTAACAAACCAAGGCAAAAGTTGTTGCCAATTTATAACACCTGACAACGTTCCCCACTGAGTGAACATGCTAGGATCACAGAAGAGGCTTCATTTACCACTGTTATAGACTATGGACATCTTTGTCATATTTAAACCCTCCCTGCGAATAACCATATCTCTGTAGCTCAACTTTAAGCTCACTTCACGGGAATATTTGGAGGACACCTCCCTACAGTGAGTGAGGCTGGCACAAAGCCTTCTAGGTAGAAGAGGCAGCCTGGAATGGATTTCCTTGGGCTGGAGGGAGAGAAGGGTAGAGTCATTTTAAGATCTAGAGATGGACTTCTTCCTAGAATCCTGGAAGAAAGGCAGAGACACTGGGACACTCAAGTATCTGAATTCCTCTCACTGCCTGTCTGCCCTGGAAAATACCATCTTTGTCCAGAGGTGCCTCTTACTCTCTCTCCCCATCCCCATGACTTTGTTTCCCACGGAATATCCTCTCTCCTCCCCCCCCGGAAGAACTATGCCCTCATCTATCTTGGATAATGGTGTCTCTAACTTTGAAGAGCTCTATCAGGACACCTCCTGCTTCCTTCCGGGGTAATTTCCTAAACTATTTTGCCTGTAAAGCTCTCAACACATTCCTCTGTCACCTAAACTCTAAACAACCTGAGACTGCCCTGGGGGCATGAGGGTGAGAGAAGACATTCTTAATACTTCCCTGGTTCCTCCCACCCCTCCACCCACTTTCCACATTCAAGCCCTTTCCTATTCCTTGCCAATCCCATAAACACTCTCCATCACATTGTCATATCCCTTTTCTTCTCTCACCAGCTCTGGCCACTGTTTCCGCTTTCCCTTACCCATCTGATTTCTATAGATTTCCTCACTGTCTTTCAAGTCATCGAGCTGCAATGGGGTCAGCATGGGTTTTCAATCCTTTCAGGAGAAAGAAGATACGGAAGAGGAAGACTTGGATGGTTAGGGTATTTTAATCTCCCTCCAATTATTTTTTCCGGAGAGCAATAATTCCCAAAGTATGGGCTTAATACATGTTACCTATGAAACAAGTTTCAAGGTCAAGTAAGACTGGGAAACACAGTTCAGCAATTTTTTTTTCCTACAGAAATTCTGAAGGCTTTAATATGATACTAGGCATATATTAGTGATCTTTTGTTACGTTTAAAATTGCCCCCAAACTTAGAGACTTAAAATACTAATAAAAATAAGCTTATTTCTGTGGGTCAGGAATCAGAGAATGGCTCAGCTGGGTGGTTCTGGTTTGGGGTCTCTCAGGAGGTTGCAGTCAAGATGTCAGACAGGGCTGCAGTCAGCTGAAGGCTTCACAGGAGCTCAGGGACCTATGTCCAAGATGGGTCACTCACAACTTTGGCAAAGTGGTGTTGGCTGCCAGCAGGGATCTCAGTTCCTTACCACATGGACCCCTCCTTGGGGCTGCTTGCATGTTCTCACGATATGGCAGTGGGCTCTCCTACAGTGAGTGATCCAAGAGAGAAGGGAAAAACCACAACATCTCTCATGGTCTGTCCTCAGAAGCCACACACCATCTTATTAATTACTCACAGGTCAATCTCACCCAAGGTGGAAGGTGTGTGAATTCCAGGAGGTGAGAAACACTGGGTTCATTTTGGAGGCAGGTCAGTGCTATGCACAACAAATCTTCAAGACTGATTTGACAACATGATTATTGGTTAGCGGAGCATTCCAAGACACTAGGATTCCATGGTACACATGTTGGGGGAACCACCATGGACTGTCACATTGAGGTGTAAGGGTCTGGGGGGCACACAAATGGAGGGGAAGATGTGTGTGTGGAGGAAGAATCCTGGGAAAACAGTACATGCATATGCACTGTGGGCTCCCAGAGTGGAAGACAATAGGAAGCTAGAACTGGGGTACCACTTGGAACTGGGGCTCAGAGGCTGATTCTCCAATTTAGAGAGGCTAACACAGAACTTCCCTGCCAATTACAAACTGCTTGGACCGTCTCTACTCTTGTAAGCTGTTTACTTCCTTCATCCTAAATCAAACATAGAGAGAAAAAGTCAAAGTTCACAGGCTGAAAAGAAGAACTATTATCACAGAATCTCTAAAAGATGGAGATGGTGGCCATTTAGAAGGCTCAGCTGTTCCTCGCCGGGAGCAGCCCTGAGTACCACACTCTGTGGGCTGTTTGTGCTGCTTTCAGACCGGACCCCAACAGTCTCTTTTATGGTCCAGGCTAAGACCATGTAAGGTCACTCTGATGACTCAGACCACAAAGTCCTCGTTTTCCGCTACTCATCTGCACAATGGCTTGTTTGCAAAGGTCCTAGCCTGGGGAGTCGGAGTCACTATGGTTGGAGGAAACAAGTTCTCATCCAATGTTTAGTGACCTTACCAAAAGATGCAGGATAGGAAAGGAAAAGAAGGGATAGAAGGACTAGAGAGAATGGAGAGGCGGTCATGGAAAAAGAAAGGGAAAGTGCGTGGGAAGAAGGAAGGAGTAAGAAAACATGCACAGCTCACATGAGAATGGTAAGGACAAGGAAATTTATACGCGAAGCCTGGAAGCGCCCCCGCCGCACTCCCGCGGGTCCTACACGTGCTTTCGCCGCTTTTGTCCACAAGGTGGCAGCCTTTGAACTCTCTTCCTCGTAAGAACGAGAAAGGGGGGCAGAGAGGAAGGAAAGAAGGCAAAGCACTCCCCCCACCAAGAACAATTTGAAAACCCACCCCATCATATTTAAAATCTGGGACAAAGAACCGTCGGGACGGAACTCCTTCCATTGCAAAACCTCAGCGCGGCCTCGGGAGCGGCCCGGCGGCCCCGGCCCGAGACCGCCCTCCCCTTTCAAGAAGCAGAGGACAGGATTGGGATCCTTGAAACCCGAAACCCAGAAACAGCATCGGAGCGGAAACCAGAGGGAAAACCTTGAACTCCTCCAGACAATTGCTTCCGGGGAGTTGCGAGGGAGCGAGGGGGAATAAAGGACCCGCGAGGAGGGGCCCGCGGATGGCGCGTCCCTGAGGGTCGCGGCGAGTTCGCGGAGCGTGGGAAGGAGCGGACCCTGCTATCCCCGGGCTGCGGGCCATGGCCACGGCGGAGCGGAGAGCCCTCGGCATCGGCTTCCAGTGGCTCTCTTTGGCCACTCTGGTGCTCATCTGCGCCGGGCAAGGGGGACGCCGGGAGGATGGGGGTCCAGCCTGCTACGGCGGATTTGACCTGTACTTCATTTTGGACAAGTAAGTGCCGCGAGTTGTCCCCCCACCCCAGGCTAAGCGGGCGAGGACGCTTTCGCCCCTGGCCGGGCTCGTTGACAGGGTCGCCTGGGGACAGGCGCGCATCTCCAGGGGCGCAGAGGGACCGCGCGGCAGGCGGCGGCGGAGTGCTGCGCCTTTGTTGGGGCGCGCTCCTCCCAGCCTCGGTTCCAGAGCCCGCAGCCGAGGCGACGCCGCTTGCTGGAAAGGGGACAGACTTCTTTTCTGTCTTGCTTTCTGTGTCCCAGGAGCATGCAAGTGGCTTGGAGGCTGCTATTGTCTTGCTGAGTTTCTGTGACTCCCTCCCGTGTTGATGGGAAAGGCTTGCTTACCAAAGACAGAACTTGCAGGCACAGGCACTCCTAAAGTTAGAGGCTTGGGCATTTTAAAGCCAACTGTCGCATTTTTTGTTTTGTTTTGTTTTGTTTTGTTTTGAAATGCTGTCCCATGGAAGGCATTATCTTTGCTCCTAATCATATAATGCATACTTCTCACCGGGCACTGAGTGAAATTGAAAGGCAGGGTTTCTTAACCTTGGCACTTTTGAGACTGAAGCCTGGTAATTCTTTGTGGTGGGGACTGTCCTGTGCGTTGTAGGATGTTTAGCAGCATCCTTGGCCTCTGCGCACTGGATGCCAGTAACATCCCCCGCCCCCCACTCCTTCCCTATTAGCGGTGACAACTAAAAATGCCTCCAGTCATTGCCAAATGTCCCTCCCCTTCGACTTGAGAACCCCAGATGTAGGTGAATTCAAGCTCTTGACCATTTGACTGGTGGGCTACCAGGGAGGTGCAGGAGCCCTGGTTTCCTTGCAAAAAAAAAAATAGTGATTAGGCTTTAGGATTTGCTCAAGGGAGAGCTGAATTCTGACCAATGAAGCACTTCCCAAATCCCCATAAGTTTGCCAAGCCACAGTCACCCAAGGAAGCTTCATGCTATCTGCTGAAAACCAGCTTCAACGATAAAAAGCCCCTCACTGAAGATCCGTGCTCATTAAAACTGAGTGAGCTCTCCAGTGCCAGGAGAGGCGCTTTGCTGTTACAGTGGTAGGGAGATGGATTTCACAGACTGGAAAGTATTTAGGAGTTGGAAAAAGAGTCCTGCAAAATAAGCTGGCTAGCTGGACACCAAATGTGCTTTGCAGTTGCCCCTGGAGTTTGATTTTTCCGTAAAGGCTGTTTTGAACTCCAGATTCTTTGGATGAAAAGTGAGATTTCTTTTCTGCAGATTTATGAGAAGATGGATACTGAAAATATGCTCCAGTGCTAAGGAATGGAATTTCTTTTGTTACTTCTAGTGGCTGGGAGGACCAGCTCACAGACTCAGAGACAGTGTCTGAAAACAGTCGGAGGTGCTCCTCCTTCGTGCTTTTTTAAAAAGCCAATTCAGAATGATATTTAGGAAAATCTGAAAAAAAAGAGTGGGGGACAGAATCACCATGTCTCTGAATGGATAACTGTAGAGATACTAGAGAGATATGGATACTGTAGAGATAACCAGTTTTCCCCCAAATTAATTTAGAAATTGAATTCAACTTTTCAGTCAAAGTTCTGAAAGAGTTTGATGATAAGAATTTAACCAAATGATTCTAGGCTTATCTTAGCAAAAAAAAAAAAAAAAAAAA
>NW_016815814.1:1320983-1415882 GCF_001698545.2 Rhinopithecus bieti | reverse complement strand
GAAAAGAATAATGAAGCCATACTCTCTCTCCAAATATTAAAATATATTATAATGTAAATTAATAAAAACAGGATGGTAAAGGCCAAAGAATAGGTGGATAGAGTGGAAAATCTAAAAAGACAAATACGTGTAGATCCAAGTATGTGTAAACATTTAGTGGAATTTCAAATCAGTATATGATTCATTAATTTTTTAAAAAAATGGTTCCTGGACAAGTGATTGATAATATGGAGAAAGAAAAAGGTTAGATTTATACTTTACAAACCATATGCAAAAATAAATTTCAGAAAGGTTGAAAATCTAAATATTTAGAATGAAATGATCAAAGAACTAGAAGATAATTTAGATGAGTATTACTGTAATCTTAGGTTTAGAGCTTTTAAAACATGACAAGGAAGAAACCATAAAGGAAAATAGAGATTTGAATATATTAAAATTAAACTTCTATAAATGAAAATAAGCCATGAAAATGTAAGAAGTTACAATAACTATTGCCACATAAATCACTCTCTTAAGATTGATTTTCACATATAAAAAGCAATAAAAGCAAAATCTCAATAGGAAATAGCCTAAATACATAATTCACAAGAGAAAAAAATATGAGAGTCAATAAATGAACCAAAAAGGTCATTATTAATCAAAGAAATGAAAAAAATATATAATTTTGTTAGGTTGACAAAAGTTTTAAAATTACAATATTCAGTATTGGCCAATTTGTTGGAGGTAGGCAGTGTCATAACTTACTAGGGAAAATGTAAATTGGTGCAGTCTTTCTAGACTTGCGCTGTCCAGTAGAATTTTCTAGGTTGATGGAAAAGTTCTATATCTGTGCAGTTCAATACAGTAGCTACTAGCCATATGTGACTCAAGCACTTGAAATGTAGCTAGTGCGATTAAGGAAGTGAATTTTTAATTTTATATAAGTTTAACTAATTTGAACTTTAATAGCCACATGTGGCTACCATAGTGTATAGCAGACAAGAAGATAATTTGGCAACATGTATCAAATGCTTTTAAAAAATGAGGGTCTACCTTTCCATTCAGCAATTTCATGTCCTAAAGAAAAAAATCCAAATAGTCACAAAGAAGTACCTACATATATGTTTATGGAGGTGCTGTTTATAATAAAATGCTGAGGATTACATGTGTCTAACAGCAGGGGATTTACAAAGATATGATCTATGCGTAGTATTGAACCTGCATTGCATGTTATACAAGCTTGTAAGCTATTTTGGGAGAAATATGTAATACTTAATATACTATATACTTTTAGATGAAAATGCAATTACCAGATGTCATCCGCGTTATGATTCCACCTGTTTAAAAAGTTAAACACACACATGTGTATGTCTCTATTTACCAATATGACAGTACTATTTGTCTCTAGCAGATAGAATTTTAAATTTTGTTTACATGTTTTTCTTAATTTTTCTGTAATGAACATATATTACTTTTATATTCAACAAGAATAAGTTATTTTGAATTGGTTTAAAAAAATCACATCAAGTCTAATCAGCGTGCTGACTTCCAAGCCCCTTGCTATTATAAAGGATGCTGCTGCTTTTATATTAATCCTGGAGTAAATGTCTAAGTGCACCACAGGATTCTTTGAAGCACCCTGGGGACCTAAAAATGCTCCAGGAAAAGAAATGGTGGGGAGACCTTTACAGACATTCAGGTGGATTCCTCTGACTTCCTTTAGCTGTTCTATTGCTGGAAGAGAAGGATATTTTGTGCTGAATGAAAACTTGCTAGAACTTGGTGTGATAGTGCACACACCAACAGCTTACCATCTCGATCCAGGCTAGTTTATGAGATTGATGAGTCCAGAGCTGGGGGATGGGCCAAAAGGCAGTGGTGGCAAACAGACCCCTGGGTGGTCGCCAAAGACATGATCTGTCCTAGAAAGAACCTCCTCACACAGTGCTGTCCAGCACCCAGCCACAGCCAGAGTGGAAAGTGAAAAAATGCTGACTCATTTTTCCTTGGGCTTCTTAGATTCTTTGGCTGGCAAGACACCATCTACAGTCTGAAACCAAGGGGTCATGGGGGACTGAATCCACCATTTTTCTCCCAGTCCCTGCAACTCCTTTTCCCCTGCAATTGGTTCTCTTTTCCATGACATTAAATCTCAGCTCATTTCAGCTTTAAGCAAGCTGCGTCTCTGGCCTGGAGGGAACCCAGATTATACATTTAATGGAACGTCATGTTTTCTCAACCAGGAGCAAAGACTTCATAATGATAACCTAGAAAATACCACAGTAACACAATAGGGCATTATTAGTGGCTTTGGCGACTGGGCTGATGGACTGGGCTGCGCAAGGCTTTATACTGATGGAATTTCATGTTCACTTAAACATGCTTTTCTGGTTATAGTCAGGAAAAGCAGATTGCTGGGAATTCAATCAGGGATATGAAAAGTTAGATTTGGAAGGCTCTGTTCAACAAAAAGCAAAGACACAGCTAGCCTCTTTTAAGTCTTCCGGGGGATCTTCCAAGATGAATGCACCCATTTGACCAACCCACAGACATAACTGTACCTTCCCTCTCTCACAGCATCCCCCCACCCTCTGTTATTACATATATGTTTATGTATTACATATTGGCCTGTTTTACATGGAGCTATTTAGTCACTTGAATGGAGAAAGTGGATTCTGCATCATGAATCTCAAGTGGCTGACTACGTTATGTGTGCCCTGAAGACTTCAAAACTAGAATGTGGGAAAGAGAGCAGGAGTGGAGATAGTGGGCTGGAAGGCAGGAGTAAACGCTGAGCAGCTTTATTTATAGGACTTTCCAAAGCCACTGCCTGTCATTCATTTTCTGCACCTAATAAATCCTTATGTGTCTAAAGGCCCCCCACAGGCTCACCATGTGCTCCTTCCCCATAAGACCTCCGACTCCGCCTGCCACTTCCCTTCTGTTCAGCACCAATTTTCTCTTTCTTCCACTGTACAAAGGGACTCCGTGTTGCCACTCCCCCAGAGTTCCAACCACAGCACCCACAACTGGTTGATGCCCTGGTGGTGCTGATTTGCAAGACCACTATTATATGTTGTACTCCAGGGACAGGATCATCAGACAGATTTTTGTAGCATTAGACTGGAAACTTCACCACCAGGTATAGTATTGGCTTTTTTCTGGGAAAATACCTTCTGAGTTCCCAACTACTAACTTACAAAAGAAATACTGGATTGGGAACTTGTGTGAGTCTTGCAGACTCATGCTCTCTCACAAGGGTCCCAAAGACAACCTTGTTTGTTAGGTAGAGCAAGCATGACTGTCCCTAATTTGAAGATAAGAAAACCTTTGTTCGGTCCACTGGGTTAAGTGACTTGCCCAAGGACCTAGGATTAGATAACGACAGAGCCAGGACAGTATCTGCCCGTGACTCCCAGACCAGCTCTTTCCACTCATCTTCTCTGTACCGTTGGGCCATAATGAGAAGCACATGGCAATACAACTAGAGGAACCGGGTAGATTCCAGGAATGCGAAATCCGTGCATCAGAGTTTCAGTAAATCATGGTGCATAAGGTGATTAAAGTTACTTAACTGAGGAGCTACTGCTCTGCTGTTAAATCAGCTGTAGTTGATGGAAAGTATCAGGAACTCCAGCTCCCTGCAATCCAGAGAAATGCTCCAGAGATCTGGAGGGTTATTTAATGAGTCAGACTTTAAGGTGTGTTCAGAACATTTGATTATGATAAATTAGTGATTTGTTCAGACTGAATCTGATGGAAAAGGGAAACGAGGTCTGTAAATATGCTAAAACACACAGATGTAGCTTATTTTCAGAAATACATTGGAAGATGGCTTAGTGTCTACAGAATGGACTCCGAATAAGGAAAGCAAAGAGTTCAATAGAAGGCACCTTGAAGATGCTACAAGATATTTTATATATTTTTGGATTTTAATTCATATAAATCTTGTATATTTATTGTTAATTTCATTCCTAAGTATTTGATCATTTTGGTTATTGTAATGGGAAATTTTCTTCTATTTTAACTTTTAACTTATTTGCTCTTAGACATATAAAGAGTACAACTATCTGTTTTTGATTTTGTTGTGAATTATTTTACTCTTTAAAATAATTTCCTAGTTGATTCTCTTGGGTTTTCTGGATGTATAATCATATAATCTGCAAATAACAACTTTATCTCCTCTTTTCTCATTTCATACTCTAATTTCTTTTTCTCAACTTTTAAGTTCATGGGTACATACAAACCTGCGCATTCTGCATATGTACCCCTAAACTTAAAAGATTTTTAGAAAAGAAATTACATAAGAATATGTCATGCAGTTTTGTTGTACAGATTATTTCATCACCCAGGTATTAAGCCTAGTACCCATTAGTTATTTTCCTGATCCTCTCCCTCTTCTCACCTTCCACCCTCTGACAGGCCCCAGTTCTGTTGTTCCCCTCTGTGTGTCCCTGTGTTCTCACCGTTTAGCACCCACTTACAAGTGAGAACATGCAGTATTTGGTTTTCTGTTCATGCATTAGTTTTCTAAGGATAACGGCCTCCAGCTCCATCTATGTTCCTGCAAAGGACATCATCTCCTTTTTTATAGCTGCATAGAATGCCGTGGTGTATATGTACCACATTTTCTTTGTCTAGTCTATCATTGATGGACNTTCATGGGTACATACAAACCTGCGCATTCTGCATATGTACCCCTAAACTTAAAAGATTTTTAGAAAAGAAATTACATAAGAATATGTCATGCAGTTTTGTTGTACAGATTATTTCATCACCCAGGTATTAAGCCTAGTACCCATTAGTTATTTTTCCTGATCCTCTCCCTCTTCTCACCTTCCACCCTCTGACAGGCCCCAGTTCTGTTGTTCCCCTCTGTGTGTCCCTGTGTTCTCACCGTTTAGCACCCACTTACAAGTGAGAACATGCAGTATTTGGTTTTCTGTTCATGCATTAGTTTTCTAAGGATAACGGCCTCCAGCTCCATCTATGTTCCTGCAAAGGACATCATCTCCTTTTTTATAGCTGCATAGAATGCCGTGGTGTATATGTACCACATTTTCTTTGTCCAGTCTATCATTGATGGACATTTACATTGATTTCATGCCTTTGCTATTGTTAATAGTGCTGCAGTGAACATATGCATACATGTGTCTTTATAATAGAACAATTTATATTCCTTTGGGTATATACCCAGTAATGGGATTGGTGGGTCGAATGGTATTTCTGTCTTTAGGTCTTTAAGGAATTGCCACACTATCTTTTATAATAATAATTTTAAAGGGCATCAGAAAAATAGTTATTGGGACCAGGAATTTCTTTTATTATTATTATTTTTGTACTGAGGTGGACTTAATGCTTGGTTTTAAATGCTCCTCCAATTAAGTTCCACATTTGGAGAGGGCCTTTCAGGCCAGGAAATAGTTGGTAGGACTGCCTGCAAATTGGATGGGTTGGCATACGGGTCAAAAATAAAAATAAATAAGGCAAAACTGTTTTGTTTTTTTTGTGTTTCTGTGTGGGTCAGCCAGGTAACTACCTCTGCTTTATTTAGCTGTGGAGACCTGGTTAAACTCAGTGTCAAGGAGCATTGGAGGAAGGCACCTGTCCCAAGATAACCTGTAATTGTGTCCAAATGCTAAAGGACTCCTTGTGGTCCAGAAACAAATTCTGGGATCAATTAGGGAGACTTGGCTGTAACATAAATGCAAATGGGATTTGCTCTATGCTAATTTAGAACGTGTGTCTATGTTTGGTATGCGGCCAAGAGACTGGATCTCGCCTCTCCCACTGATTACTCTGCAATAAAAGACAAAGAGAATACTTGAACATTTGTTGACATGTTTTTCAGACACGTCAGGTTCATACTGAAAAAGTAATTAGATTTCTCCAGTTTGACTCAGCAGATTTCTTCCATTCATTTGGCATAGATGACGTACTCAGTTTTGATCACAAGTGTGTATTCCAATACAGGCGTGGATAAAACAACGCCTATTGCAAGCAATGTCCTGCCATGGGAGGTGCAAGGAATGCAAAATAAACAGAAAGAAGTCCCAGGCTATCAGGTTTTTATGGAGAAAAGTGTTAGAAGGACTCCAGGTAGCCAAAGCTAAAGACTTCAATGAGGATTTGGGAAAGGGGCCAAGTAAAGTCAATTTTAGATCAATAAGAAATAAGACGTAACATTTACTGAGCCCTTGCTACCTGCCAGACACTATAGTAAACACTTTGCCTGTATGACCTTGTTTAGTGTTTATAACCTCCAGAAGGTCTGTACAGTCATCATTACTATTTCACACATGAGGAGACCGAGGTTTAGAGAGGTTACCCAAGGTCACTCTGAGTGGTGAAACTAAGCCTCAAACCCAAGCCCCTCTGACTCATGATTTATGCACAAAGATAAAAAAAAAAAATCTAAATATCCAAAAGAACATTGAATCAATCAAGGTAGGTCAGGTTATGCTGTGGTAACAAATAACCCCCCAAATTACACAAAACAACAAAGTTTTATTCTCTGCATATACTACATGTCTGATAGGAGTCAGTGGGGGCTCTTCTTATGGTGATGGTTCTGGGAGCCAGGCTGGTGGAGACTGCTTCCTGATACCTCCTGCCACCATCAGGGCTGCGAGGGATGAGAATGCTAGATGATGTCTGGCTGGCCATGAAATGCTCCAGCCAGCAGTGATGTGTGTCCTTCTACTCACAGCCCATTGGTCAGAACTGGTCAGATAGCCTCGCTCTATGGAAAAAGACTTGAAGAATAATCCTCCATGTGACTAGATGGAAGGAAAAGCCAGATATGGGTGGACAATAAAAGCTTCTACTGAAAACCTATAATTATAGTTTGCTTTGGCTTGAATAAGCAAGAAAGAAGTAGCCATTGAGAGAGAATAAAGAGATAAGACTTCTGGAGAAAGGTCAGTTTTGAGCCATGTCTTGGATATACAGCATTCACCAACCTAGAATTACTGTCAGATGTGATGTTTCAAATGTGCCCAAGAGGCAATGGTAGCTCCTTCTCTTTTCCTCCCTTCCACATTCTCCCCATACTTCAGGTGAAACATTCAGTGAGGTGGGCAGGGGATTAAATTAGATTAAATGGAAAGTAGAAATGGAGATTAGACATGCTCTCCTGCCACCTAAGTGTTACATGAATATATTTGAAAGACAAAACTCTCTTTTTCCATAGTTTATGGAATATGAGGGAATTTGAAAGGTTGGGGAAAGACAGCAGCCCATGGAACACAGACCACTGCAGCAGCAGAGCTCAGAGAATGCCTGTACACTGCAGGGGCTGATTCTGAGTTTGAATCAAGAGTATCTGGGCTCTAACTCGTGCTTCTCAATGAGGGTGCTGCTGGCATTTTTGGTGGGACAGTGTTTCACTGTGATGGACTATAGGTTGCTTTAGCATTCCTCCTCCTTGCTTTCTAAATACCATTAGCCTTTCTGGTCATTGCGATGACCAATACATGACAGCCTCTATACTTATTTCTAAGGTTGGTACTACCTTGGTTGAGAACTCCTGACTAAAAGAAGGCAGGGCAGAGCAGGGCATGCCATTGATGTTGATTCCTAGCACCCAAGAACCACATCTGGGCATTTATCTGAAGGAATAAATTGGGAGGCTTCCATGATAAGACCTCCAGTGGAAATTGTAGACCTTGGGAACGAATATGCTAAACTAGTGGTTCTCAACCAAGGGCCAGATCACTACTTCAGAGGGTTGAGGAGGATATCTGTATTCTGGAAAAGCTTCTCAGTTGATTCTGATTCAGGTCCCTCCCTCAGTGAGTCGTAAGACTGAACAGAAAGACAAGAAAAGCTGCCCCATAATGATGGCTCATGCTTATGGCCTTATGGTGGGGATATAGCTGAGGCAACACACACCTTGTAGCTGGGCTACAGGCAGAGCTCTTATTTTAGATGGTGGCAGAAGAAGCCACATACAATATGAAGGCAGAAGAGCAAAGGTCACTGAGAGGCCATGTTTTGCCCTTCAGTGTTGCCAGGTCCTGCTGTGTGTACATATACATTTAAGCCATGATATTTACTAGCCAGGACACTCCTTTGCTTCCTTTCTCATAAGTCTCCCTACCTGAAATGTGCCTCACGGGAATGCTTAACACAGGGCTTAAGAAGGCCAACTTCGGAATCAGGCATCTGCAGCTTCAAATATCAGCTCAACCAAGCATTGTGACCTTGGGCAAATTATTTAGCCTCTCTGAACTTCAGTATTGTTAATCAAATAGGCATTAAAATGTCTGCCTCACAAAAGTGTGGTAAAGATTAAAACCTTTAATTAATCATTTGGCACATGAGTGCTGAGACGATAGATGGTGATGGTGATGGTTATGGTGGTGGAGGTGGACGTGATGATAAGGATGATGGTGATGGTGGTGATGGTGATAGTGATAGTGGTGATTACGGTGATGTTGATAGTTGTGATGAAGATGATGATGGTGATGGTGATAAGGATAATGGTGATGGTGGTGATGGTGACAGTGATAGTAGTAATGATAATGGTAGTAGTGATGATAGTGATGGTGGTGGTAGTGATGACAGTGATGGTGATATGGTGATGATGGTGGAGGTGGAGGTGATGATGATGATAATGATGATGATGGCAGTGGTCATGGTGGTGGTGGTGTTAGCAATTACCCCTGGAGAAAGAAAATATGGTCCTCTAACAAAAGATACCTCCATAGATTCCAAGCAGGACTGCCTGGCTAGGATAAGGAATGTGTCAATTCAATATTTATCAAGCTGTGCTAGACTTCTGGAATCACTAAATGCCTAAAACAAGTGCCAGTTCTTAAGGAGCTCATAGTTTTGTAGAAGAAATGGGGAAACAATGAAATAATTTACTTTTGGTTGAGATGAGAGGGAGGAGGTGACTTTGAATCTGGAGCTTGGAAGTTGATCAGGATTTTGTCAGGTGACAAAGTAAAGAAAAAGCCAACATTTAGGAAAGCAAACTAACACACACTCTTTGTGATATGAATGTGACAGGGAAATAATATTGAAAGAGTTTGGATTTTATTCCATCAGGAATAGGTTATAAGATTAAAGGTTTCTAAGGACAAAAGTGTCAAGCTTATGTATGTGTTTTAGAAATACATATCTATCATCTATGTTTGCAGTGGGAATGAGGGGAAAAAATAATAAATGAGATTGGGGGTTCTTTTGTATTAAGGATCAGCAGGATTGGATGAGCCATTGGCTGTGAGTGAATGGGAGAGGGAAGGGTTGCAACAGTAAGGAGCAAGCATCAGAAGGAAAGAGAAGTTGGTGTGAACATGCTGAGTCTGAACATGTAGGGCATGTGCGTGGAGATGTTGAGTAGGCAGTTGGCTTAATACCCTGGAGCTGAAAATTAAAATTTGAGTGTTGTAAGCCCAAGGGTAATAGTTGAAAATGCAGGTATGGATAATAAATAATATCAAGATAATATCAGGATTTTAAAATGCCAAGAAGAGGTGGAGTTTGAAGAGGAAGATGGCCAAGGTCCAACCCAAAGGAATTGCTAACGGGAATTGTCTGGGCAAGAGAAGAAAATCTACTAAACAGAATTGAGAAGAAGCAGAACAGTCAGAGAACTAGCAAAGAATTGTATTAGTGAGGCAAGGAAGGACAGAATTTCAATGTAGGGGAAGGGGTGATCATTCAGATGTTTTCCCCTGAAATCATCTCCTCCTCAATGTATGGTCTTGGTGAATGGTGGCACTATAAGTCCAGCTACTTAAGCCAGAGATATGAGGGTAATCTGTTGTTCACACTCAAGCCTGACGATATCCACTGCCCTATCTCTCCCAGGTTGACCTTGTTCTCTACCTTGTCATTGTCTTAGCTCAGGCATTCACCATTTTCACCCAGTTTCAGTGAAATATTCTCTAAATTGGTCTCTTTGCTTCCTTTCTTTACCCTTCCCCCCACCTTGTATTCTTGACAATCAATTCTAAAATTGATCTTTTTAGAACACAAATCTAATATCGATACCATCTTCCCTAACTCTCACCTCTTACGCCTTAGACATTTCCGAAGCTCTTTCAGGATAAAGTGTAAACTCTTCAGCAAAGTGTCCAAGACCTTTTTTGCTCAGGTCACTATGCATTTCCAAAACTTCATATCTTACCATCTCCCACATATTTTTGATTTTCAAAAAACTGTACTGCATAGTTCCCCAAACTAATCCTTGCCCTCTCTTGCCTTTAGCTGTAATGCCCTTCACCACCACACACATCTTTACCTAGGTGATGCCTGCTCATTTATCCTTTGAGATGATTACTAGTACATGGTCCCCTCTTATTACTAGTTGTGGGTTCCCTGTGGTAAGAAAAAATAATAATAAGAACAATCACTTTTCTATGTTATTTCTTCATTCAAAGTTCCTTCCTTATTCAGAATCTCCTAAACCCATAACAACTCATATTGTATGACAAGCCGTGGAGTGGTCCATTTTCAGGAGATGGAGAGGAAAAACCCTTAGTGTTTGTCCTCTGGGGTTTCATCCAGTGACCTGACCTGATTTTCCCCTGATGCTTAATGATATGCAGCCCTAATTAATAAATACCTGTAGGGACCTCCTGGAAGATGGCTTTCCCAACATCTTGATTGCAAAAGGACTATCTTCAGAATCATAGTCCCCTTACCACCACTCTTGACATTAAAAATAATGCAGATTCCAGGTTTGCAGAAATTATATTGCAAATAAGAATTCTATAGCAAATAAGAGAAAAGTGAAGAATCCTAACTGTAACTGTACACCAGTCACAATAATAAACAATATAAGGTAAAATGAAACTTCAGATGCTATTAGACATCACTAAGCGTAAACGTTAAAGCTCATTGTTAACAGAGTGACCAAAATCCTAATTTGCCCAGGACAGACCTGGTCTATGCTTGTTGTCCCAGCATAATTATGAATGTCTTCTTTTACTCTAAAAAATGTCTCAGTTTGGATTTTAAATTATATGGTCATCCTGATTATTAACTGTTGTAAAAGACAGTATCAAAAGGAAAGGGGATTGAAGGTCAAACAGGTAAAGCAACTTGCACACTTTGTTCCATTAAAATGGGCAGCCATTTCAGCACTCCTGCTTCCATTTAAGTGCTCTAATTTTAAGTATTTTCTGGAATCCTCACTCCCAAATTCCCATAACAATTAGCGGAAGTTCTTTAATACCTTTCACTATCTTAGCACCTAACACTTTGAACTGTAATTGTACATTTCCTGACCCTTCCATGGGGAGGCAGTGTTGCCTAATGGTTAAGAGCACAGGGTTAAACCCAGAAAGACTTTATGAGCATAGTGTCTGGACAAGCATGGACTTCAACATGGACTCTAAGTCTAGACCGCTTGGGTTCAAATCTCAGCCCTACCACATACTAGCTGTATGTCCTTGAGTAAGCTGTTTAACCTCTCTATGAACTCAGTTTCCTCACCTGGAAAAAGGGAGATAATAATAGTATGTGTCACATAAGGCTGTGCTCAGAACAGCATTGGCCATACTGGAAATGCTAGCTGTCATTATTAAGTGCCAATGAATGTAAAGTGCCCAGCACAATGCCTGCTGCTTAGTAAGTGCTCAGTAAATGTCAAGTGTCATAATTATTCATCTTTGTATAGACTCCAAAGGACCAACCAGGCACTCAAATATCAGTTTGCTGATCAATAAGTGGCATACTATAAGTAGGCCCAGCAAGGTGAGAACTGAAAAAAAGCCATGTACTTTAGCAGAAATAAGGGCATTGGTGACTTTTGGAAGTGCTGTTTTGGGGCATCATAAGAGCAGAAACGAAAAATGAGCTGAGAGGCTTAACAGGAGATGAGAAAGCAAGTTTATGACCTCAGAAAAAGATCTGGAGCATAAATGTTTAGCTTCTCCCTCATTCCTTTCCCCTCTGTCATCTAAAACTGTCCCATCTCCCAAAAGAAAAAGTCGAAGAAAGTGTCTAGGAGACGCTGCATCAGGTCCAGAGACTAAGGGCGTTGACACTGACATGCAACACATGCGTTAGAAATTCACTAGAAATAAAGCAGATGGACTGAGTATGAAAGAGGTCAAGCCAGGGTCTACTCTCAACTCTGTTGCCAAATTGTAAAAAAATATGCAGAGAAAGATCTGTGAGGAGCCCCTAGAATAATCCCAGATCTGGAAGTGAGTTTGCAGTCCAGTGGGGACCTGAGAGAGATGAGAACCATCTCCTTGGAGCCCTGTTGCCGTTGGGCATCAGCATCATGCAGAGGCAGCTGCTCTATGGGGGTCAAAGGGGAAACCAAGCCACAAGAGATGCCTATGAAAACCAGGCACCTCCATGACTGTGATCCTGTCCAGCACTGCTGAGTCCTCCCACTAGATCACGAGCCTCCAGGGAAACAGCAGAGTTTTGTGTTTAATTATGTGGATGTACTAGGGATCAAGAATGAGGCCAGGTACAGCACAATGCAAACCTGAAGTAGAGGCTAGGCCAAAACAGCCCCTACATATGGCAAGCTGGAATGATGTAACTGTGTCCAAAACAAGCAGACAAACCTTGCAAAGGTGAAGTTCCTTTGTGGAAATGACTGGGGTTGATTCCATTCCCCACTCTCCCCTAGCTGATGGACAACAACATGAGCTTACTTTAGCCATCAAGACTAACTCCTTTTCACCAGATTAATTCCTTTGAGAAGTTTATAAGTGTGAGATGATGCAAGTGTGTGTGTGTGTGTAAGTTATTTTGGAAGCAAATGCCAAGCCAAGTTATACCTTTCCACATTCAAGGATGAAAATAGGGCCTACAAAACTTTAGCACCTTAAGATAAGTGATTAAACAAAATTCCTGAGGTAGAAGAATAATATATATATGGAAAGCATTTTCAGTAGCGAAAAAAGAAAAGGTCAATTGTAGCACCATATGACTTCAATTAAGTTAAATAAAACAGTAAATTTGTGAAACAGGAGATAAAATACGAAATGAGAAGATAAGGGACCTAGAACAGTTAAGGAAATATAAAATAATGTGGAAAAATTTCAAGTCACCAAAGAAGCAGTAAAAAGCAGAACTGACAATGCAGAAAATGAAATAAATGATGCAAGCATGTTTAAGGAATTCTCATAATTTGGGGAGGAAAGTGCAGTAAGAAGAAAATGATGAATGATAAAATGATAAATAATGAATGGAAAAAATAGCTATTTGAAGGACCAAATAACTGCATTGCTAAAGTATAGTCTAGAAGAAAATTTCAATGCTTTAATAGAAGAAAACTCTTCTGACTTAAGAAAAATTTGAAAATGCAGATTGAGTAGGCTCATCAAGTGATAATCTGAATTAATTATTCATTAAAAGACACTAATACTTAGACATTTCCTGGTGAAAATCTTTAATTTAAAAGACAAAAGAAGAACTTTAGAAGTGGGAAGAAAACACATGGTACCTGCGAAGGCTCTGAACATAAAATGGTGAATTTTAATTGACACAATCTTTTATGATGGATAAAATTTTTGATGAACAAATTTTGATGGATTTATCAACTAAAATGTTATACCTAGCCAAGATGTCACTTACACATGAAACAAATAAAAAAGCATTTTCAGATACATATAGATTCTTCTTGAAAGGGGAGTGGGATAATTTTCTTCAGGAAATTATCTGAAATGTGAATCAAAGTTTTAAAAAATAAAATATAATAATTATTACACAAAAGAAGTGGAAATGACCATTGAATCAATTTAAGCAAATATATGTCTAAATAGTATTTTCAATAAATTTTGAAATAATATTGCATCAACAGACAAAAGCAGTCTGTCATGAGAAAGGAACAAGCTGAAAATAAGAAACTTTGGGGGAAAAATACACTGTTTCTGAATATTGAAATCCATTAGAAATAATGACCACCACACTGAATATTGCAAAAAAAAAAAAAAAAATAGATTCAGTTCATCAGAGGACAGTTTGAGAAAATTCCTCAGAACTTAAGCTGAAAAGATACAGAGATTAAAATTATGAGAAAAGAGCCCGGGTGCAGTGGCTCACACCTGTAATCCCAGCACTTTGGAAAGCCAAGGTGGGCAGATTACCTGAGGTCGGGGGTTCGAGACTAGCCTGGGCAACATGTTGAGACCCCCCCTCTGTCGCTACTAAAAATACAAAAATAATTAGCCAGGCTTGGTGGCACGTGCCTGCAGTCCCAGCTACTCGGGAGACTAAGGCACGAGAATTGATTGAACCCAGGAGGCAGAGATTGCAGTGAGCCAAGTTCACACCACTACACTTCAGCCTGGGCAACAGAGCAAGACCCTGTCTCAAATAAAATAAAATAAAATAATGAGGCCGGGCGCGGTGGCTCAAGCCTGTAATCCCAGCACTTTGGGAGGCCGAGACGGGCGGATCACGAGGTCAGGAGATCGAGACCATCCTGGCTAACACGGTGAAACCCCGTCTTCACTAAAAAATACAAAAAACTAGCCGGGCGAGGTGGCGGGCGCCTGTAGTCCCAGCTACTCGGGAGGCTGAGGCAGGAGAAAGGCGTAAACCCGGGAGGCGGAGCTTGCAGTGAGCTGAGATCCGGCCACTGCACTCCAGCCCGGGCGAGAGAGTGAGACTCCGTCTCAAATAAAATAAAATAAAATAAAATAATGAGAAAAGAGAAAAGTAATACAAAGACTAGGTCCAGGATATCTAATATCGTATATATATATATATATACACACACACACACACACACACACGAAATAAGAATTCTGGGGAAAGAGATACAATAAAAAATAATAATAAAAGGAAGATAATTTTCCTGAGCTGCAGAAAGATTGGAGTCTTTAGATTTGGAAGATTTAGGTAAAATACTCAGCCTAATTAGTTTTTTAAAATGGTCTACAATTCGTACAATCTTCATTAATTTCTTAAAATGTAAAAATAGAAAAGTCTACATTCTTCCAACAAAGAAAAAAAAATAGGCTCAACAAAAAAGAAAGTGAGATTCAGACGCATTAGTTTTTTTACTCTACAACATTAAATGTTCAAAAAAAGCTCAATAGTTATAAGGTCTTGAGTGAAATGTGATTTTAAAATTCCTTAGCCAGGCTTTAAAATGATACACATTTTAAAATTGTATTACTTAGTTACTGAAAAAGTTACCTGAAAATATTGACATCAAAATGGAAAATATATATGAAAAAAATGTTTAAGAAAAAGACATGGCATAAAAGAAACAGACGGAATGGTTCTAGAAAAGTTAAGAAGTTATAGTAAGGCTATCAGTGAGACTTTGTAGCAAAATATAAAACTGAAAGAATGGATTGTCAACAGAGAAAATGAAAAATGTAAAATTTTATGCATGGTAGCAAAATCACTCATATTACATTTACATATGCAAGAAGATGCAGTTTATTCTTAGCTCCCAAACTCCTCTTTTCTTCCTTCTAAGTCCACCTTCTGGGTAGCAGGAGGGAGGGAAATCCATAAATTTTGAAACCAAGTCGTGATAATAGTCCATTGTGGTGATTTTTAAAAATCCCTTTAGGTAAAAAGCTCAGTCTTTCAAATGTTGCCTTTCCCTGACCAGTAGAATCTGGGTATTTGAAGGAGATGGATTTGTTTCTGTGAAAAAGTCCTTAGATTTTGGACCAGTTGGTTTCATAGAAAGTTCTGTCACATCTTCAAGGAACAGAAAATTTCAATACTAGTGTTAAACGCATACAGACAGCAGGAAAAAATAAGTTTCTCAATTCACTTTATGAAGCTAGCATATGTCTAACATCCGCATCTACCAAATAGAATACCTTCATACACAAAACTTCCCACCAACTTCTGAATAAAAACTTTAAATTTTAAATTAAATACATTTTTTTAAAAAACTAACAGTAGGCCGGGCGCGGTGGCTCAAGCCTGTAATCCCAGCACTTTGGGAGGCCGAGACGGGCGGATCACGAGGTCAGGAGATCGAGACCATCCTGGCTAATACGGTGAAACCCCGTCTCTATTAAAAAATACAAAAAACTAGCCGGGCGAGGTGGCGGGCGCCTGTAGTCCCAGCTACTCGGGAGGCTGAGGCAGGAGAATGTCGTAAACCCAGGAGGCAGAGCTTGCAGTGAGCTGAGATCTGGCCACTGCACTCCAGCCTGGGTGACAGAGCGAGACTCCGTCTCAAAAAAAAAAAAAAAAAAAAAAACTAACAGTATAGTAAAAGAATAATATCCTAAGACCAAGTAAAATTTATCCTAGGAATGCAACAGGGCTTCAATATTTGAGAAATGTTTATGATAACTCCAATTTTTTTGATGGCTGAAGATGAAAACCATATCTCAGCAGAATCTGAAAGACATCTCTGAATATTTAAGCATTCAAGGATATAGGGGATATAAATCATAATTAATGAGGTTGATTTAATAAATATATTTTGAACCCTATACCCTACAGAGAATAAACTTTCCTTTCAAATGCCCATGAAATATTTATTAGGTCACAAAGAATGCCTCCATATATCTCCCAAGGCACAATTTTTCCAGTCTGCATTATCAGCAATAAATAACAGGAAATGAATAGCAAAGTACACCAAAACTTCAGCTATCAGGAAAAAAATACAGATTTGTATATTATCTTGTCATGAGAAAGACATGACAGTGAATATAGAAATTTAGAAAAAAACAAGTCTGAAAGAAAGTGATTGTCTGGGACATAGGTTGGCAAATATGGCCTGCAGCCTGTTTTTGTAAATAAAATTTTATTGTAGTTCAGCCACATTCACTTTGTTCATGTACCGTCAATAGCTGCTTTTGTGCTACAAAAAACAGAGTTGAGTAGTTGCCACGGAGACCACATGGCCCCCAGAGCCTGAAATATTTACTGTCTGGCCCTTCACAGAAAAAGCATGCCCACCCCTGGACTAAGAAAACATTTGCAACTGAATATAAAATGGGCCAAGAATATTGAGACTAGGGTCAGCTTCATAGGCATGGGACCCGGTCAGTCAGTCACCCAGGGCCTCTCATTTCAAAGGGCCTGGCCCTTGGTTTAAGGGCCATCTTGCCATCTTGAATTTCATAAGTTTTTCTTTTATTTTTTTTTTTGAGATGGAGTCTCGCTCTGTCGCCCAGGCTGGAGTGCAGTGACCGGATCTCAGCTCACTGCAAGCTCGGCCTCCCGGGTTTACGCCATTCTCCTGCCTCAGCCTCCCGAGTAGCTGGGACCACAGGCGCCCGCCACCACGCCCAGCTAGTTTTTTGTATTTTTTTTTTAGTAGAGACGGGGTTTCACTGTGTTAGCTAGGATGGTCTCGATCTCCTGACCTCGTGATCCGCCCTTCTCGGCCTCCCAAAGTGCTGGGATTACAGGCTTGAGCCACCGCGCCTGGCGAATTTCATAAGTTTTGAACAAGAGACACTACATTTTCATTTTACCCCAGGTTCTGCAAGTTATATAACTTATCTTAATTGATACAAAGAAAAATGAATCATAAATGTGAAAAAATTATGGCTTACAGTTAAATACATCCAAATTAAAACAATAATGAAATCAGTTTGTCCTTCCTCTGCCTACCCTCACTGCACAGTCTAATTACTTTGATGTGGGGACAGTCTATAGGGTAATTGGCTCCTGGAGAGCCAAACATGAACCCCTCATTCTTAGCATCTGTCCCTCCCTCTCTCTTTTCTTTTCGTAATCCTCAGATAGCAAAGGGCTTTCTGTCCCTCTGCTGTACTGCCTACCCTAAGGCATGGATTTCTTCACCAAATGACACAAGAGGAAATTATGTCCTCCTTATATTGTGATCTTAATCCTCCAAGTTTGTTTCTTTAACTGCTAAAGGAATTTAGAAAATCTCTCTTTGACAAAGTCTTGCTTCCAAACCAGTTGTCTTGCCGAAAAAATCATATTTTGAATTTCAAATGTTAACTTTTTCCCCCTTTCTGCATCACTGCTGGAAAACAGAATCCCCACTGCTCCAGTGGCTCCTGCCAGATGGATGTCTCCAGCTGACCAGGGTGTGTTGGGTCACTTTCTGTGCAGTTGCTAAAGAGAAAAGCACAGTAAAAAATTCAAAATATTACCCCCATTATGTATGTAAAGATATTGTTAAAAATTATTCATCAGAATTATTTTGTAATGCGAAAAAATAGAAGCAACTCAATGTACAAAAAGGAATTATACCTATTATAAAGTTATAAGTATACAAGTTATAAAGTGGAAAAAATGCAGATGTTACAAGTGATGCTGGGAAGGATTAATGAATGAAATAAAAACTTTTTCATAACCATAATGACATTAAGTGAAAAGAGCAGAGACCATAACCTGTAAATACACAAAGTGAAGATGCTTGGGGAAGTCTGAAAGTAGAATCACTGCAGTGAAGGCAATGGCTCTCTCTGAGCTGTGGGATAATGGGTGATTTTTATTTTCTTCCTTTTGTTTGTCTTTCCCTCCTCGCTACCCACCCCCGCAAAATTTCCGACAATGGACCTGCTGCTTTTGTGATACAATATTTGTAAACCCTCACCCTTGGTGCCCTCATTCTGAGTCACTTCCTCCCAAGTGACATCATCCGCAGCCACTCTCACTCCACGATGTTGGACCATCCCCTTTGATCTTTCTGGGGGATGCAAAGTGGCTACTGTGGCTTCATCTCTGTGAATCTGGCGAGTGTGAGAAACGGAGCCGCAGCTGTGCATTTCAATTCTGGGAAATACCTTTTGGGTTACTAACCCATTGTCTGTATTCTTAACAACAGTGCTTTTGTGTTGAATCTGCACCAAAAGTACCAACAGTTGATATTAGAAAATGTTTTTAGGGTTCTCCTGGTGTGCATGTGTTGTGTGTGTGTGCATGTGCCTGTTGAAAAAGGCAGAGTGGAGTTGAAAGGAGTACATATTTTGCTGTAATACCTTTTGATCATGATCCACAAGAAAATACATTTTACATCTTGACACAGTACATATACAATACTTATGTGTAATTGAACAAAAGTTACACATTACATTCTTTTTGTTACTCTATGCAGTATATTCTGGTATTTATATTTTATTCTATTCTATTTTTTTAATGTTGGCAATGTCCCATGAAATTGCTTTCCCAAATGACTAATAAGTTCCATTCTGTCCATAGGCATCAGTTAGATATACTAATGGGACATTCTATCACAAGTCAGTCGAGTGGCGCTGGGCACCCTGTGCTAGGGTCCCTGCGACACAGACAGGAGCAGGGTGGGTGTCCCCAACTCAAAGTCAGTGTTCAGTGACTAGGTTTGGGTCTGTATCAGTGTCTAATGAAGTTGGAGTGGAGGCAAGGTCAAGGTCAAGCTTTTCGAGCAAGAGGGAGGCATGGCTGTGACTCGAAACAGTAATAGGAGGACAAAGCCTGAAGGCCTGGGCCGGGTTTAAGACTCTAGGCAGTCAGAGGAGAGGGCAAGGCTAGGAGGAAGAAGAGGAAGGCATTGACCTCAGATTATTGTTCAGTTACTTCCAAGGGTCTAATATGCAAAGAGTAGAAGCAAAATAAGAACTCCAAATCTCATTCTGACTTGTTTTCTGAAGTGCACTCTTTTCCTTGGAAGAAGCTGGGGAGGGAGCACGACAGCAAATGAACCCAGGGTCTTTGACAGCAGAACTAAGTGTGAGTCCCACTTACATGTGCCTGAAGCTGCCGAACATATCTGTATCCTTCCAGGATTGGCAGGGGACCCAAGTGGGTCACTGAGGACATCGGTGACTTCAACTGGGTGGGGCTAAGGACAAGTAGAAATTGGCAGTTTTATAATTTCCATCCTTAGAGCTGCTCTGCTCTTCCAGGATTAGAAGACTCCTTGGTGATGGTTCCAACTGCAAACTTTCTTTTTCCCTTTTATTCTATTCTAATCTGTGTTCAAAAGAAGGGAAGGTAATTTAAACTCAATTTGGCCAACTCGATTCTTTCTGACTGGTTGTATGTGTGGCTAATGGAAAAAGCCTGTGTTTTCTAAGGAGCTTAACCACACGGAGGTTTGGAAACTCACATAAACAGAAAAGAATGCACTTCAGAAAGCAAGTTAGAATGAGATTTGGAGTTCTTATTTTGCTTCTACTCTTTGCATATTAGGCCCTTGGAAGTAATTGAACAATAATCTGAGGGCAGTGTCAGGTTCCATGCAGAATCCTGCACTGGGAACACACAGTGAGTGCAATGTCACAAAAATTTCTTGACTTCTTACCGTATTCCAAACACAAGAGAGAGCATAGAAAAACAAAAATAAGTAAGACACTCTGGAACTGCTTTCAGCAGCAACCTTCTGGGACTAGTAGTGAAGACTGGTGGCTTTGCCTCCCCATGGTCTGGCGAGCCCTTCTCCAAGGCCAAGTCAGATGATAGTGTGGGAGGGCATTGACTCTGGTTTTGAGTGGACCCAAGTGTATTGAAAGAATCTTCAAGCACAGAACTCTGTAAGACTGTCTTCAAGCAGAATTCCTGGGAGGCTACTTGAATTCCAAATTCCGCTGAGATTTGTGCAGTGAAACAGAGACACAAAATCCCAGGAAGGGGCCTGGAGCCTCTGTATCATCCTGAGACCAAGCTGACCTATGATAGCCTTCAAGGGCTAGAACTGCATTTGAGTTAGGATTTAATGGAGTCAAAATTAGGGACTTTCTATATCCTCTGATTTCTAGCACGTGGCACTGCAGCTCTCTGTGACTATAGTTTGCCCAGCAGTTACGTGTTAAAGACAATTCTGGGGAAAAAAAATCTACAACAGAGTCCAGTGGAACATTTTCTAGTACTATTTATATTTGGGCTTAGAAGGTTTTAATTTCCAACTGCAACTTTGGTGATAATGGCTGGGTGGGCCATACTCTCTGAAGATGGTATCAGGATGCCATAGCCAGAGTTTAAGATCATTGACTCATAAAGAGACTAACATGATAAATGGCATGTTCCACACATTGTGGGGTGGAAAGAAACTGGAATTGGATCCACTTTCTGCCATTTCCCCCAGCCAACACCTGGTTGTGACCGGGAGTCCACTTAGGTCTTCAGGATTGAGAGGAAGCCCAGGGTCTCAACTACCCTGAGTCAATTATTCTGGCAGTAGCCACTAGGGCAGTTTCCACACCAGAAGATCAGTTACAAGGCCAAGTGCAGGTGAGACATACGTGTTTCAACAGAAAGTCTAAACTGAGTCATAGACCCAGCAAATTCATCCCTATGGGAGAAGGCGGCGGGGGGCGGAGTAGGGGTCTGGTTGAGGTCCCAGTGGCCATGGATAGGAAGTCAGCTGGGATCGGTGGGTGGTGGTGAGGCAGGGGAGAGGACTGTAGTACCAGACAGGTAAACCTCCTGCCACTGGGGATTTGGGTTAAAGAAATATAAGCAGTACCCCCAACAAGCTCGCTGCCATGCTGAAACTACAAGCAGCGGACATAGGCCTCTTTCTTTTTCCAAGAGGTGGTTTGATCATGGGATAGGACAATGCCTGCATGTGTGGGTTAAGACGTTTCAGAAATAAAGAGTAGAAGGAGTCCGAGGTGCAGATCGAGATAACGCTTTACTCCCTTTTTCCGTTAGTAGCTGAGGCCCCTCGGAATCCCAGGGTAACCCAGAGAAGACAAACCCAGTTTGGTTCCTAGAATCTTAGAAGGTTGTGTTTTTACCTTTGATATTTGAGGAGGCAAGTTATGTACATCTCCAGTGTGGCTCAAAGGGTGTATATTTTCGTCAAGGCTTACATAATTGTGTAAAGAATGATCACGTATATATATGAAGTGACAAACTCCAGCAGCGACAGGGCAGCTGTTAGCAGAGGAGCAAGCCTGTCCATGCTTCCTTGCCTCCAGTTTTGTCTTAAAGCTCTCATTTTATTTTCTTCTTCAGAAAATTCAGCTTTTGCCCATTAGCAAGAGTTTTTTATGGATGTAGACTTTTCTCAACACCCAAGGATATATTTTGGATCTTTCCCTATATCTGGCATCAACAAATCAGGTGAACATCAAAACTGTATAAACTTTACATCAGTCAGATAGAAGTATAGTGAAAATGACATGTTTTAAGAAAGCTGAAAGTATTAATTATCATTGGGTGACCCTCTTTAATAAGTAAAGGAATGCAAATTAATTTGTGGCTGTGAAATAGGGCCACTCCTTGAGAATAAGGAAATAGTAACTCAAAAAGGATTTACTTCAAACTCTTGCTTCTTAAACAGTGAGTCAATAATAGTTTCCCAATTCTAGTTCAAGTTCCTATGTCACCAACACATTGCTTCTCCTCCCAGTATAATTTCCTGATTTTATTTTTTTATTTCTGTGGGTACATAGTGGATGTATATATTTATAGGGTACATGAGGTGTTTTGATACATGCATGTGTATGTATGCCTGTTTTGATACAGGCATGCAGTGTGAAATAAGCACATCATGTAAAATTGGGTATCCATCCCCTCAAGCATTTATCCTCTGTGTAACAAACAATCCAATTATACTTTTTAAGTTATGCTTAAATGTACAATTAAATTATTATTTATTATTATTGACTATAGTCGACCCTCTTGTGCTATCAAATACTAGGTCTTATTCGTTCTTTCTATTTTTTTTTTTTTTTGTTACCCATTAACCATCTTCCCAGTATAAATTCCTCCCGGCAGAAATTCTCTACCGATGAGGAAATTGGATATGGGATAAAGGAGGTTTGGAGATTCTTTCTAATCATTAGATATCTCACCCTACCCCCTCAGTAACCAGAATTTCAAAGATTAATTTTCCTGGTTGTATGGACCAAAACACAGCATTGCATTTCAGAAGTGGCCTCTAATGGCCAGTCTTCAAGGAAATCTCTTGATTCTAGTGGAAAGGGGTTGTAGAATTCTGGATTGGCCAATGGCTTATAGCCAGTCATGTGGCATATCTTCGGAGGCACCTGGACAGCATTGGGCCATCTCTGCCAGATCACCACCCAGGACCCCCAGGGCCAGAGCATCCACCCCATGGCTGAAGGATGGCACCCTAGACCAGTCTGTGTAACTTGAAGTATAAAAGTGAACCCTGTCCAGGAGGATGGCCAGGTCTTTATGAAAGAAGATTTCTAAAGCTTTAAGCCCAGGGCTAGGATGTGCAGTTCTGGCGAGCTCATGGGAGACTCCAGCTGCCATTCAGCTCGGAGATCTACTGATGATCACGTGGGCCCAGTCACCAAGGAGCTATGCCCTAGAATCAGTGACCCATCTGGGAAGGCTTCTTAGTTCACATAAGTCACGGGAATTGGTGAGAGCCATCTGAGTCCCAAACCCAGGCTGTTTATCCAAGCCGAGGCAGAATAGGTGAGGATCAGTTGGCAAAAGATCAGGAAGCTTCCATGAGCAATAGAGGCTTTTCTTCTTCGTGCTCTTCTTTCTTTCATTCAATAAACAGGTAATGCTCAGGAGGGAAATTTCTTTAAGGCCGATTGCCACCCAGTATCAGGGGATGCTGACAGAGAGGTGGACACGGTGGCCCTGAGAGCATAAGGCAGGGGTAGTGAGTCGTGTCTGTGTTGGTTAAAAGCAACAGGGAGAGACCAACCTGAGTTTTTTTTTTTTTGTATTTTGAGATGGAGTTTCTCTCTTGTTGCCCAGGCTGGAGTGCAATGGTGCAATCTCAGCTCACTGCAACCTCAGCTTCCCAGGTTCAAGCGATTCTCCTGCCTCAGCCTCCCAAGTAGCTGGGATTACAGGCATGTGCCACTATGCCTGGCTAATTTTTGTATTTTTAGTAGAGACGGAGTTTTGCCATGTTGGCCAGGCTGATCTTGAACTCCTGACCTCGTGATCTGCCTGCCTCGGCCTCCCAAAGTGCTGGGATTACAGGTGTGAGTCACCGCGACCACTGACCTGAGTCTTGAATGAAGAGTTGCTTGCCACCGTGGACAATGAGTATCCCAAGCAGGTGGAGTATGTATAAAGGCTGAGTGAGCAAAATAGACAAAGGGGTGCTTTTGACAGGAGGGGACCCTGGCACGCTCCTTCCAGACCCCTTCCCCATCTCCCCAGCTCCTCACCTCCCCTCTGCAGGCTGCATGGTGCTGCACCATGAAACCACTTGCTCTTCCCCAACTTCTGTGTTTTACACCAAGGATGATCTTGCTCCCCTTGTCTTCCTTACAAGTTTCTAATTGTCCTTGAAGAATGGGATTAAAAACCACCCCCCTTCACAGCCTGGCACAGAGAGCCATTCCCTTTTCTTTTTTCCAAATGCACAGTCCTCAGCTGCAGTACTTTTCATGACAGGTTACATGTTAATTCTTCTGTCTTCCTCACTCAACTCTGAGTTCTTGAGGGGAAAGCACCATTTCTTAGCCATCTCTGCACCTTAGGCAGCTAGAATAGTGCTGTGTGATGTTATTTTTCATAGTTAATAAGAAATATCAAATCCCCAGTATAATCTTCCTGCCTCTGGTTATGCCAAATATCATCTCAAATTAGCCACAGTGGGGTTCAAGATGAGCACACAAAAACATAATTCTAATGAATATCTCTTGTGTGAGGAGAAGAATCCAGGATTGAATCATTGCTTTGGACCCTTTCTATAGTACCCATTATAAGATTCTAGAACAATCTGTGTTCTTCAAAAAAGAACAAAGGATAATATAATGAACACCCATGAGTTCCCCACATAAAATGAGCAAATGTTAACTTATTTTCACATTTTTTAAAGAAATAAGACTGTGTGTTTGAATATATTCATAGAAATTGTGTGCTGGTGGATTTATAATTTTTTTCTCTAACTGTGGAACAACGACTATCACTGTAAAAGGTGCCTATGTACATTCTCTAGAATTGAAGTTCTGGATTAATTTGAGGAAAGTGAGACATCCTTATGACACAGAGTTATCTAATGGTATGGCCAGAACATATGGTACCACTTTTATTCAGGTCAGACAGATGTATCATTTCTGGATATGGGACAAAGAAAAATAAATTGTCCTCCTGGAAATGGAATATACCCAATCAGAATGAGAATTCTTGTGAATATCATTCCATAAAAGGAAGGCAAAAGTTCTCTTAAATCTCTATAAAATAGTTTGAAACAAAGGAAAAACAGCAACAAATAGCTCTCTGGATGTTAAAATTGTAAATGAGTGCATAGCAAATAAAAATAATCAGAAATCAGTGGAAAATGCAGTACAAAATGTCAGAGTAGAAAGAGCAAACTCTAACCTCAACAGTCATTAGAATGGCAAGCAGAAATGTAGAGCTTGCCTGAAACTGATCCTTAAGTGAAAGGGAGGAGGCATCACAGCTACTAAAAAGAGTGGGTTCAAATAAAAGAAAAACTAATTAGAGCCACTGCAGCAAACTGAATATGAGCACTATGGAAAATATAAGCTGATTGAAGCAGTAGAAAATGGTACCAGTGAAACAGAAGTCAAACTTGGGAAATAAAGAAGCCCCTTTCCAAATCTAAAATCCTGTGGATTCCACATGTCCTAGGGAAATTTCCCTCTTTTGTCACTAAGAGGATTCCTTTTCTGTATAACAAAAAGCTGTGTCATTCTTCTTTTGTTTATTAGTATGACTAAATTAGATTTCCTTAAATGTTCAACTATCACTACCTTCCTGAAATAAGCTTCACTAATGAATTATTATTCTTTTGGATTCCGGCTGGATTCATTTCATTAATATGATTTGGAGATTTTGCATCTATATTTACAAATGAAGTTGGACCCTTTGGGGAAGGGATGTGTTTATCATGTGTGCTAATTTCATTTAAATGGATTAGAATAGTTTTTCTTCACTAATCAGAGAAATAATTTAATAGCACAAAAATAGCTGTTTCTCGAAGATGCGAAACTCACTTGTAAATCTCTTTGGGCCCAGTGTTTATTGTTGCTGTTGTTGTTTTTCAGGGTTTAAGTGTGTGAATTTGGGGTGGGACAGTGCGAGGTAGAGTGAGGGGAGTTCTTTTACAACATTTTAAAGAACCCTAACAGCCTTTCAAATAATTTCCAAAGTTACAGAAGTTTCAAGAAACGAGTCCAGTTATTGGGGAGGTCAAATGTAAAATAACAGAATGTGAAGATAAATAATACAAGGTAAAGACAAATAAATACCTGAGTCACGCAACACCTGCTTTTGTTTTCCTAGATCAGGAAGTGTGCTGCACCACTGGAATGAAATCTATTACTTTGTGGAACAGTTGGCTCATAAATTCATCAGGTGAGAAACACTATGCATTTTCTTCACTTGTTGTTCTCTGTCATGAGAACTACTCAGTCCATGTTTGCTATTCTATTAATTACTGAATACTTCCGGGATGTTTTTTGACTAAGGTGGGCTCTCAGATCTTGGACCAGAGACTGTTTACTTTGTTTTCATCTTTGCCACGTTTTAGAGTAACATTTGGCTTTATGTTTTTGGGAGGAGCCAGATCTGGTTATGAGACCAAAAATATTTAGCATTCTCCCTTCTCTGTTGAATAGCCTATTCTTATTACCTTTAACATTTTTCTTGCACACTGCATCATGCAGCAGCAATTGGCACATTTTAGCTGGACTCACGTGTAGGGTGTACAGTGTCTAGGATGAACAATTCATCCCAGTTTGCCCAGAACTTTCCCAGTTTTAGCACTGAAAGTCTCACATCCTAAGGGGAACCCTCCTTAGTCCTGAGCAAAATGTGATAATTCGTCACTCTAGCTGTGTGTACTATCAGGTAGAATCCTCTGAGCATTTTCAACATCACTTTCCCATGCAAGGCAATGCAGTTTTGAACAAAGTCACTGCAAATATCATGGGAGTCTTGGACTTAGTAGTAAGGAAGTGAGGTCACTTCACCCTGCTGTGTGCAGCCTCCAAGGGATAACACAACAGTAACAGCTTTCATAGAGTGCTTGAAGCAAGTTGTCAAAGTCTTTGGTAAAATTGGTCTGATCATCATAAATTCTAACACAGCTCCACTTCATGCTGATGGCCTCCATAGAGTCTTCCAGTTGATAGGCGTGACCATAAAGTTCTTCTTTGAGTAAGGTTCTTTGTCTCAGAATACAGGTTATGCTCTAAGCCCTGGGTGGTGACACGCATGTTCCCCTCAAATTCGGTTACTGACCTCAACACATACCTACCTGCCTAATTGGAGGGAAATGATTAGGAGGTGGCTTGTCTGTTTTACCAAAAATTGGAAGCTACAGCAGGAAGCATCTAAACCCAGGTGATTGGGAAAAAACAGATGCTGAGAGGACAGAAGGGAGAAAAAGTACAGGAAAGGAGAGAAACAAATACATGGGTGGTGTTAGAAAATGTTTGAAAGGATCATAGAAACTAGGAATTAAAAGGAATGAGACTTTCCAGCCTATCCTAGGAGGCGCTGTGTAACTCTCTACTTGAATAGCTCTGGTGAAAACTCACTGCCTTTTGAGGCAAAAGTCCAATAGTTGGACAATTCCAGTTTTCATAAGTCTTTTTGTCATTAAGCCAAGATGTCCTTTCTTCACTCGCAGCCATTGGTCCTTTGGAGTGATATAAAGCAAGTCAGCCTCCACACCCTTCACAGTATCTGCTCTGTCTCTAATTTGCTCTTCTGGGCTTCTGTTCCCTCTGAAGTGGAGGAGTCTAGTGGAATAGGCTTTGAAGTCAGGCAGATGTGAGTTTGAATCTAAGTTCCATTGTGCAACCATAGCAATTCACCAACCTTGGCTGAACCCTAGTTTATATAAGAGGCTTATAAGAGAAAACATGTGCGAGCCCACTAGTCCAGCACCTGGTTTAGAGTGGGCACACATCTTTCTCAGTTCCCTTAGCAATCCCAGACTCTTCACTACCTTAGAATCTTAGAAAATTGTGGGCAGTGGCAAGGAAGGGGATTAAGAGAACCCTTAATCCAATTCCCTTGGTTTCTAGATGAAGAAACTGAGGACCGGGAAGGTTGACATAGCTTAATCCAGACAAGGCACCCTTCTCTGGTTGTCTCTGCTAACCCTACTTGGCCATGGAGCCCCTCAAAATGTGGAGCCAAGATCTTACCATCACCCAGACTCCACGAGGCAGAGGCTGGGCTGTAGTCTGTTGACAGTCACAGCCCGAGTGCCCATAACAGTGCCAGACACATAGTACATGCTCAGTCAGTATTTTTAAATAAGTGAATGAATGGGCAATTTTCATTTATTTATTCATTTTAATAAAAAGTCTAAGGCAGTTGGGACTGCAGGGGGAAATTCATTCAATAACAGTGGCTGATGCCAGTACAAGTACATCATTTCTAATCTCAGTGGGGGTTTTGACATTTTGAGTCCTTTTATTTATCTTTATTCTGACTCTCTGTCATTTTTCTAATAATGATTCTTATGCTTTGCTGTTTTCCTCAAGCCTTCAGCCTACACCTCACACCCATCACTGTCAGCAAAGAACCTCACCTCCTGCTTCACCAGGAATCCAGAGAGTAGTGGACATGAGTTCAAGTTCCAATCTACTCCTAAAAGATATATATATCTAGTCTCTGAGATCCAAGTATCCCTCCCGTGTAAGGCCAACCTCTCAATTTTTGTCTGATTTTATCCCATTGTCTACTCCAGGTCTTTGTTTCTGTCTTGTATTTTTCTCTACCTTTCCTCTGGCTCCTTCCCCACAGTCTACAAACATAAACTAATCTCTCCTGCCCCTTGTCCCAAAAAAAGCAATGACATTGAATCTCTTGATCTTGTCTTCCTATAGATGGGACCCTATTTCTCTACTAGTCTCTCACTCACTTTTCTTTAAAGACTGGCCGTCTCCATATCCTTACTTCTCATTCATTCCTTAACCCACTGCTATCTGGCCCTCCTCCCCACCCTTCACCTGCTTGCTCGCCAAGGTCTCACCAAGGGATGACCCAGAGAAAAAATCCAGGAGCACTTTGCAGCCCTTAGTCCACTGGATGCAGGGGTTTCATTGGATCCAGACTTATCCTTCCTTGAAACCCTTTCCTCCACTAGCTCTGGCTCTGCTTCCATCTCACTGGCCTCAGCCAGCCCTTCCCACACTGGTGTTGGTTTTGTATTTGGCTCACTTCCCTCCTCACTGCTGACACTCTCTCTGAACAACTTTGCCCACATCAGTACGATGAGGACCTTCCAAATTATGCCTCTAGCCTAGACTTATATGCCATTTGCCTCTTGGAGACCTTTATTTTCCACATTTCAAATTTATTATTTCCAGAGCTGAACTTGATAGAAGGGAAGCAGTATATAATGTGGCACTTAGGAGCCCAAGCTCTAGAATTAAAACACTTCACTTCAAGCCCCAGGTATGCCACTCTCCCACTGTGTAACCTTGAGGAAATTGTTTCATCTTTCCGGGCCTCAATTTCCTTTTGTGGAAAATAGGAACGATTAGTTTGATACGAACTATCAGGATTAGTACCAATCTCATAAAATTGTTCAAGTATAATGAGATCATACGTGCAAATTGCTATTATCTCACACTTGGTAAGAACTCAGTAAGGTTGGCCACTATTATGTTATTATAATCCTTGTGATTGTTGTTGTTATCATTTAGGACATGGTGGCCTGCTGCCCCAGTGCTGGGGAAGTAGTCACAGGCAGCACGGGGTCATGGACAGAAAACTGAGGTCTGTTTTAGGGACCAATGTTCAATTCACCAGGTATTGCCTGAGCGCCTGTCAAATATTAAACACCATGTCAAGGGCTTCCAAAGGTACATCAGGCACATGGTAATAAATGCAGACTTTATCCGGGAGACAGTAGGAATTATCGGAAGTTTTATAGCAGATAAGTGACAGGTTCTAATTTTTGTTTTAGGAAAATAATTCTGGGAGCAGTGTGAAGAGTGAATTGGAGCAAAGAACCTTCCTAGGCAAGACACCAGCTAGGAAATTGTAGTGGTCAGATGATTGAGGCCAGGATCCTAAGCTAAGATACAGGAAGTGAGGCAGGTTTGAGAAACACTTGGGGAACTGGAACTATAAGGTTCAGAGCCCGATCAGGTGCGGGAGGTTTTTGCATTGTGAAGAAATAGATAGATGTTATCACGGAAGAACAAGTTGGACACACAGAACGGCATTTCATTGCTGAATCCACTGCAGTCTGATGGTCCATCTTGCAGACTGAGAAACAAGTTCGTCCTCAGGTGAGAGTGCTTCTGTCTCCAGAGTGTGACTCTTACATTGAGAATGCTCCTGAGCACTGCCATATAAAAACCATGCCAATTTATTCATTAATAATGAGAAATATAACTATCAAATGGAATAGATATTCTTATGACCAGTCAGCACATTCTCTCCTTATAGGATAATCTCCTTCAGAAGCAAAGGAGAAATTAAAAGTTGATGGTGATCCCACTTTCAGATCGAAGGGAGTTTGTTTTATGATGTTAATGACTGATGGCATCAAGCTGCAACTCATCATTAGAGAATACACCAGGCTACTGTGGAAACATTATCAAATTTTGTCTGTGAGGATCCCCTTTTATAGACAACATACAGATTTGTCCCCTTGTTGGGACACACTTCAAAACACAGGGCAACAATGAAGTTTATCATTCTTACTCATAATCCACACTCACTGAGCAATGGTATCAGGTCAGAAGCAGCCTCCAGGAAGACCCAGCGTGTCTTCTCTTTGACCCACACTTCAAGTCCTCTGCTGGCTAATCAATACCCGCAGCACTGGCCTTGGAGGCCCCCTGTGGGTTATGGGTCTTCAGCTCTGGCAGCCATGATAGAAAGGGAAGGACAGGGAGGGAGCCTGAAGGGAGTGGCATGCAGTCTTATTGTCTGTCCTAATAGAGCTTCTTTTCCTTTCCAGCCCACAGTTGAGAATGTCCTTTATTGTCTTCTCCACCAGAGGAACAACCTTAATGAAACTGACAGAGGACAGGTAAGGATACTTCTTATCCCTGTTGTTAAAAAGTCCATCACTTCCTGAGTATCCCTAAGATTTGTGATCTGGTGCCAGCCTTGACCTGTTGATCACTTAAATCTAATAGCTCCTTCTTTTACCCTAAATTTTTAATCTTACATATGGGCACATGGGTCCTGCTGCTAGTTTAATCTTCAGTTACTTTTGATAGAATTTCCTGATATTGGTGAAATTTTATAAATGATGAAATTACATTAAGATAAATCTCACATTTGATTGTTGACTTCATCTGCTAACTTGGAGCGAAATGTTGGCAAATGATATTCTTGGGGGACTATATTTTCCTTTATTTAAATTAGACTTATTTTAGGTTAAGGTTTCAGAGATATAAGTGCACTGTGAGACAGGTAAGAGCTTGAAATATTTATTATTCATAATTACCCAGGCACGGAGTAGAAAGGGAGGGCTTATGGTACCACAAAATAAAAGGAAATTTAAATCAAGTATAAAAGAATGTTGTTGACACAAAGTAGTAGTTAAACTAGGTAGACCCAGCTTAACAAAAATATTTTAGGTTTTGCCACATTTTACTTGCATATGAAAACTAGCAATAACAGGCTCATGTCATTTATTCGCAGTTAGGATGGTATACTAGAGAGTGGAGAGGATAGTTTACCCCCGTTTATGAAATTGTACACTTTTTAAATAGTGAGATGGTCCACATGAGAGAATCACCATGGGGAACACATGTGGGATTATTGGGGGCCTCACATATGGAAATGTTGGAAAAAGAAAAGGAAGAAGGGCCAGTACAGGGAGGGCAGGAAGACTTTATTCTCTAACATTCTTATAGAAATGAATTTAGGACTAACAAGATAGAGTAAAATTTTCTGGCTGAAGTCAGCAAACTTGAGCTAGTCCCTATTTTTTTTTCCATGGCTTTGTTCCCCATCTGTAACAAAAAGAATACTCTGTACCATGTAGGGATTTTCAGATTCTGTTTCTCCTTCAACCTGATCTACTATATGCATGCATTTCATTTGAGATGCACAAAAACCCCATTCAACAAACAGGAGTTTCTGATCCTTTATTAACAGAAGGAGAAACTGAGGCCACATCACCTTCCCAAGAATAGCAAACAAACCCCAGACCAGACCCAGGCTCCACATTCTTTCCAGTTTACCTTGCTCCCTTCTGTTCAACAGAGAATCATAAAATCCAAGACCCTTGTGTGACTTGCCTTCAATATTGGCCAAGGATTTTAAGAAGCTCTGAGGAAGTGTCTCTAGCCATCTCAAGACTCCTCATCTTGCTCAGTCTTTAGATGATGCCATCCTTTATGCAGAGATGTTTTTTGTTCCGCAGTGGGGAGCTAAACACCCCTCTCACCTGTTCTTCACATCCTCCTACAACCCGAGGCTTCCCAGTGCAGCTTCATGCTGGCTTACATGCCCCATGCATAAGAGTTTGGCCAAGAGACCAGGTTCACACATCACTTGCAGGTGCTTTGTGTGCTAATGCTCACAGCTTCTGGGAAGTTGACGGGGGGCAGAGGGGTCAGGGATTTATAAACACTATCAGAATGCCAAGTCTTCCAGACTCATTGTGGTTTGTTATGCTTGTTGAGATTAGTCATCCTCCAAATCTACTTGGAATCTAATTTTTGTGTAACTTAATGTCACTATTGCTAGTTTCCTGTCCTGAAGAGAAAACAGAGGGTAGAGTCCCTGGTTTGCTGGAAGCAGCATTTCGTATGGGTCAAATGTGCATCAAACAACAGCCAAAAATGCCTTGCTGAAGGCTGTGTGGATTTCATGTGGTGACTGCTTGGCCTACGTCAGCTGGCAAAGCACAGCGTGGTTTATGGACACACCCCCAACCTCATCAGCCTATGGAAGAAATGTGGGCAAGATCTCTCTGAAACTCTTTCTCAGGAGACTAGCTAAAAGAATCAGGCTTTCAGATCTTCCAAGCTAGTACTGCTTCTGAAATATATGACTTGCAGTGTTTTATTTGGTCACAGGAATTTATATTTTTCTATTTCACTTCATCTTCACACTATCCCTATAAAACAGTAAAGGGTCCATTAAGATACCTGTATAATACTTGAGAGACGTTATAGAATTAAGAAAAAATGTGTTCAAAAGCAAGACATGAATTGGCAAAGACTTTCATTTCAGCAAAAGGTTTTGGGTAAATCAAAAGAAATACTGTCAAAGAAATAATATGAAAGATCCTTGAACAACATTTTGAACTGAATGGGTCCAGTTATACACAGGTATTTCTCAGCCAGATGCAGATCAAAAATATGGTATTCACGGGATGCAAGATCCACGTATGTGGAGGGCTGACTTCTAGTATATGCAGGTTCTGCAGGGCTGTCTGCAAGACTTGAGTGCATGGATTTGGTATACTCAGGGATCATGAACCAATCCTCTGCCTATACCGAGGAATGACTGTATTTGCATTCACTTCTTGGGATCAAATAGACATAGGGTAAAGCTATAAGAAGATGAAAAAATAGAATGGAAAATAAATATAATGTGTTAAGATATAATAAAGAAACTCCAATTAGAATAATAATGCCTATGATTTGTGTCTTTTTATCTGCAAAGCACTTTATATATCATTTTTTATTTATCCTCATATAACCATCTATTTTCTAATGGGAAGGAACTATGCAGTCATTTGAATCATTGTTACATATGGAATGTGTCGTTTTTCTCTGTTTTCACAGTTTCTTCTTTTTTAGTTCTTAGCAGTTTGATTATTTGTGTGGGTATGGTTTTCTTTCAGGGTGCCCTATTTTGACTTTGCAGAGCTTCTTGAATCTATAAACTTGTCTGTCATCATATCTGGGGAGTCTGCAGCTACTTGAGTGGGGGCGGGGGAAATTCTGGACCTCATGGCAGTGTGGGTCATTTCTCTAGGTTTAAATTTTCCTCCCCAGTCCACCAGTTTTGTTTACTTACCAGTCTGTTTGGTTGCTTTTTCTGTTGTAATCAGCAGGTGATATAGGCAGTAGCAAGTATACTCTATCTTGGCTGCTGTTACTTCAGTTTTACAGATAAGGACACTGAGGCTCAAAAAGTTTAGGTAACCTGCCGAGATCAAATAGCTAGTAATCTGCCGAACTCGTATTCTGATTCTGGTTTCTAAATTTGGTCCAACTCCTGTGCTTTGTATTGTATCATGTTGCTCTTCTGAGATTTCCTGGCTTCATCAGTTTAAATAGTTGATAGACTGTAACAAAGTTTGCAGGTCACTTCGTTAGTATAATAGAGTGTACAATGTCAATTTAAGTACTATTAGAATAAAATGATGTTAATTACTGCGTATGAGTCCCTGGAAACTCCAAGGAGAGTCTTGTTCTTACATTAATTGAAATACTTCAAATGTATCATCATTTGGAAATAAGGCTGTATCAAGGAAGTTCAACTATTCATTTAAAAAAGTAGATGCTCAATTTAATCAAATGCAATTTTGCCTTCTGTTAAGATGGTGATATTTTTCTTTTACCTACTAGTATACAGTGAATGTCATAAAAAACATTTTTAAATATTGGATTATTCTAGCATTTCTGTATACATTTGGTTATGATGTATTCTTTTAATGTATATCTGAATTCTGGTTTTTTAATATTATTTAGAAATTTAGCACCCCTGTTTATAATTGTAATTGGGCTGCCATTGTTCTTTTTATTACTACCT
This sequence comes from Rhinopithecus bieti, assembly GCF_001698545.2. NCBI lineage: Eukaryota > Metazoa > Chordata > Mammalia > Primates > Cercopithecidae > Rhinopithecus > Rhinopithecus bieti. The sequence goes on along the minus strand of NW_016815814.1, from coordinate 1,381,427 downwards.
TTCCTTGTAGTATTTTTTATTCTTTTTTATTTAAATTGGTACTTCTAGAATTTATTATGATGTAAGGTACAAGGTCAACGTCCAGTGTTTGTTTCCCCGATTGATTAGCCAGTTCTTCCCACACCATTGTGTAATAATCTTTTACCAACAACTTGAACAGTTAAACTCTTTGCTAGGCTTGGGTTTATTACTGGGTTTTCTATTCTGTTCTGTTTTTCTGTCTGTTACTATACTTGGATCACATTGTTTTAATTAGTTTTAACATCTGGAGGACCAATCTATCCTCATTTCTAGTCTTGGGTGAAAATCTCCTTGGTCTTTACTGGATTTTTCCAACCACATACATTTTAAATAATTTTTTATGTTCCCAGATATCCCTGGGATTTTCACTCGAACTGTGTGAAAAATACAGATTAACTCAGCAGCAATGGCACTGCATTTTTTTTTCTATACTTATTTTCTTATTTAGGGATATATCACGTCTCATTTACATCCCTCAGTACGGTGTTGTTTTTTTCCTTCAAATTAGTCTAATTGTCAACGTTTTTTTCCCAGGCATCTTAAGTCTCGCCTCCACTGTGAAAGAAATGCTTTGCTGTTGTATTCTCCAAACTGCCATTCTTCACTCTTGACTGGTGAACCTGTAGTTTGTGATCCATGGGCTTCTATCAAACTCCATAAAATGATTTACAAAAATGTGCATGTCAGTGGGTTTTCTGTAGGAGAGAATATGCATGCAGCCCCCATCCTCATCCCCTGCCAAGAAAAAAGCTTCAGAAATATTAGTTTTGGGGAAAACAATAGGTTTCCAACAGGTTTTGGTAGATTTATTTCTTTTATTTTATTATTTTATTTTTTTAAGAGGGAGTCTTGCTCTGTCACCCAGGTTGGAGTGCAGCGGCGCGATCTCCGCTCAATGCAACCCCCACCTCCCGAGTTCAAGTGATTCTCCTGCCTCAGCCTCCCTAGTAGCTGGGATTAGAGGTGCACGTCGCCACACCAGGCTAATTTTTGCATTTTAGTGGAGATGGGGTTTCACCATGTTGGTCAGGCTGGTCTCGAACTCCTGACCTCAAATAATCCGCCCACCTCGGCCTTCCAAAGTGCTGGGATTACAGGTGTGAGCCACCATGCCCACCCTCTTATACTACCACTTTAATGAAACATTTTATTAGTTCTAATAGTTTTCTAATTAATTTTTAAGTAGTTTTCCAATAAGGTGATTGTAGTATCTGTGATTAATTCTATCCTTTTTTCTAATATTTATAGCTAGTATATCTTCCTGTGTATCTTCTTACATTCTAAAATTTTCAGACTTTAATTCCCAGTTCGGTTTTACAATTATGCATTTTATTGGATGCTAACTTCATAAATTTTATCTACTTTGTTAAGGAAGGATTCTTCAAATGCAAGATTATTAACATTTTTTAATCTGAGATAGTTGTTATGTTAAATACCCTTTTGCCATATCAAAATAGTTATATCTTTCTTTGTTTCCTTTGACCTCTCAGTGTAAAAATTTTAAATCAAAAGCTCTCCTAATGGGCCTGGCACAATGGCTCATACCTGTAATCTAATCAATATAAAATAATCTTTTTGCCACCTTTAGTGCTTTTGGCTTTATATCCTTTGCCCAAAAGTAATATTATTAAACTTGAATTTTGTTTGAATTTCCTGATATCTTTTTCATTTATTTTTTACTTTCGTTGATTTTGTGTAATTTTCAATGATTTGAAAAGAATTTTGCTTGCCTTGATAGTGACAAGAATTGAATAAGTATCTACTGATTCTTCTTGCTGAATTTCTTTTAAGAAGTATTTGCTTTGTATTCTATAAACATATCAACAATAATTATTTAAACTTACTGTAAGATTTACTGATTTCATTGAGTATATATGAATACATTCACACATTCACACATGTAATTCCTTTCCAGTACTTAAATTTTAATTATATACTTTTAATTCCTCAGTTTGCTGAGTCTTTTTTTTAGGTAAGATTTTCCTGAAGAATGTGTGAATATTAAGACTTCTAAGTCACTATTTATATGGTAATTTTTTTGTATTCACCTCCAGGTAAATATTTCCATTGAATATAAAGTTCTTGTATCTTAACTATCTTTCCCCCTACGTTTTCTAAAGACATAGTCAACTTGCATGTATTAGAAAGGAGAGATACCAATTTAATATATCTCTCCTATATGGGTAGCCTGTTTTCTCTTCCTGGCTGCTTATAGAACTTTTCTCTTTATCATACATATTTTTTAAAATATCAGCAGAATATTTCCAGGTATAGTCCTTTCATTGATTTTTTGCAGTACTTTGTATAGTACTTGAGCCATTCTATCTGAAGACTTAATACACTTTTTTTAGCTTAAAACATTTTTCTTCTGTGGCTCTTGTGATTAACATTTCTTCTGTCTATTCGATTTTGAATCTATCCAATATCTGTATATTCTAACTTTTTAATCTTTCTATTATTTTTCTTTGACATCTGAGAGAATGTTTCATTCAGGTCCTGTAATTACCAGTCTAAGTTGTTTATTTTGCTTTTTTTCTGTTTTCACAATCACCCAGCTTACTTTTCACTGCTTCCATTGCATTTTTCAACTGATAATTAATATCTTTCATCCCTATGAATACTTTCCTGTTCCTGAATTTTTCCACCTGTGTATGACCTTGCTGTTGAAGGTATGTCTTCAACATAAATATAAATTAGAATGTCTTCAACATAAATATAAATTAGAATTGGTTATATGTGCTCCCTTATTTTTTATATGACTTTATTTCAAAGGGGAATATTTTCTCAAATTGCTAAAATTGGTCCTCTTCTTCCCAACTGCTGAGACTTTTCTGAGTATAGTGACTTAAAATGGAACCACATGGGCTTTTCAGTACTGGGATTTGGGAAAAGTTCTGCAGCAGATCATGCAAGATCCTCGCTGAAAATGTTAAGAGCTCAGGCTAAGGAAAATGAGAACATTTATATGTAGCATAATTTTATCTTAGGCAGAGTAGAAACCCAGCAGTGTTTCCAAGGCAAAGAGGAAGCTGAAGCTAAAGGAAGATGGTTAGGTGTAGATGCTGGATCACTGTGTTAAGAACTAGCTTCCTTCACTTCCCTGCCATCCTCCAGGCTTTTCTTCTTGTGCTCTAGGGTCCCAGGATGGTGATCCTTCCCTCACTCTGACCTCAGCAGCTCCACATCATGCAGAAATTCAAAGTTTCTGGCATCCTTGCCTATTTTTCAGCAGTGAAGAAACATTTTCTCTACTATACCAGTTAGCTATTTCCACAGAAATTTGGAAAAAGAAGCAACAGTTAAAATATGCAGACCAAGATCATTATCTTTGACTGGAAATTTCACCTTTCTTCCAAACTTTGCAAGATTAAAAAACATAGCATAACAGAACAACTATGAGTCAAAGAATTATTATATCTTATCCAACCCACTGACCTCATTTTACTGCTGAGGAAAATGATTCCCAGAGAGACAGAATTCTTTGCTCAAATTCATTCATATACTCACTGGCAGCACCTTTTTTTTAACTCACAAAATTAAAAAGTTTAAACCCAGTGATTTTTCTATTACATTACAAAGCTACCCAGTACATACTGCCTCTGCATGTATTATTTTGTTTCTTGTCTGTGTAATATTCAAATGGAAGCCACCAATATGTGTATGTACATACATATGTATATGTGTGTATATCTAAATATAATCTTTTATTAAGGGCTTATTATATACCAGTAGCCTCGTATACTTTCCTCATCTATAATCAGAGAAAATAATAGTATCTACCTAATTTGGTAGTTTTGAGAATTGCATTTATTATATGTATTATCAAAGATGGGGATATCAAGGTGGAGAAAGCTCATGGCCACTGTAACGTGAAAGTGTAGGAACCTGAATTTGAACTCAAAAAGCACGATCCCAATGTTCATATTCTTAATTACTATACTGTAGGATTTCCCATGATTTTACTATTATGTACAGTTTTAAACTTAAAACAAATCCAAGCATACACAATTCATCACTCAAACCCTCTGACATCTTTAAGAAAACAGTTCCCCGAGGCAGCCTATACCCTCTACACATTTCATCTTCATGGGCTTTTGGAAACTGGAGCTTGGAAATACTCCTCACAAAGAGGTAAAGAGGTAGCATCAGCATTTCACAGATGGGGGTAAGAGGTTGAGTATCTTACTTATTGCTTAAGGAGGTAGAATGGAAGCCAAGAACACTTGGCTGCAACTGCTGAGTAGAAACCAAGAGACCACACGTCTCTCTCCCTCTCAGTCATCCTTTGGTTTGGTTGAGAGTGTGGTTTTGCTATTAGTGCCACAGGGGAAAATGACATACTCTGAAGACATCACTTGATTCCTGGAGCAGAATGATTACAGGCTGCCATTACCAAGAGACATAGTTCTAAAGGCCTTTTCTAAATTTAAAAGCAACAAGGAGAAAGAGTCTTAAGATATTTAGTGCTTGAAAGAACTTGGATTTATTTCATTTTGAGGTACTGTTCTTTTAGTCGTGTGAGGGCTTGATGGCGAAATTAAGACAAATGGCGAGGGAGTGGGGCATTTGTTTATTCTCTTGTACTCTTGATTGGGAGATAATATTTTGTGGTCTGAGTCCATAGGCAAGTTCCTTACCTCTCTGTGCCGCTGTTTTTTTAATCTATAAAGTGAATACAATGATGATCCCCACTTCACAGAACTGTTGGAAGGGTTAACAATGCAGGCACATAGTAAGTGCTCAATCAACATTAGTTGTTGTTACTATTGTGGTTGTTGTTAGGGGTTTTTATAAACAAGCTAAGGAATGGCCCCAAATCGTCCTGGACAAATCCCACTTCAAATCATCACAGTAGGCCCAACAGTAATTCAAACGGCGAGTCCCCAGCTCCCCTTGGCCCACACCCTTCTCTGAAGTTTTAACATTTGGCCAGTCTATCCCTATATAGAGGGATGCAGGTAGAAAATATTGCCTCAACATGAGGCCAGATGAAAATTATTGTTTCCTTTTGTGTAATGGTTGTAGGGAGACTTCTTCCAGATAAGGGCGCACAGGCAATGTCTCTACGGAAGTTTTGTCTAAGGGCTCTGCATCTTGGTCACAGCGACGGTAAAAAGAAATCACCATGGAGCAATTTAGCAGGTCTGGGAACAGATTGATTTGTGAGAGTAGTGTAGTCCACTGCTTCTCAATCCCTTCCTCTGGAGTACCCTTGTTAGGAGAAGAAAGTAAAAGTGTACCCCCTGGAGCCCCACGGTATAGTTTGAAGTGCCTTGTTAAAATCAAGAACTCCTTTAAAGTTCTTTTATCTTAAAAATGTGCATGTGTGTGTATTCTATTCCATAATATAATTCCATAATTCCATTATATATGATGTTACATAAAAATCCTGTTGAGTTCTTTCTCAAATTTTGGAGTACAATTTATGCTCCAGAAAAAAAAAAAAATGTGTTTCCTGTCTTTGTATATAGTACACTATTACATACCAAGTTTGGGCACCACAGATGTAACAGAGAAAACACAGACTTTGGACCAGGACCCATTATAGTTTCCGATTTGGGCTCCACCACCATGTGCATGTGATTGCACTTCTCGGAATCTGTCTTCTCACATGTGAAATGAAGATAGTAATGCCCACCATATGGAGTTGTTATGAGACTTTCATGAATTAATGTATGGAAAGCACCTAACAGAGACCCCAGCACATCACAGATACCACCCTTCACCTGCTACTCCTCATGTGGCAAATACAAATTAAGAATAAAAACTGACAAAGCAGTGCCCAGAAACATTTCTGTTGTCTGGATGGAGATAGCAAGGTGAACTTTAGAAGTAGTCAACAGAACCAAAGAACAGTAGCATCCTCTTATCCAAAGCTAGCTAGCCAAAACCAACATATTTTTTATGGCCCAACAAAAACAATCCCAGTATTGGTCCACATCCACAATTCTACCTCTGAAGCCACGTGGCTGTCACCTGACTCAGCTCCTTTGCCACCGGTGTGGGTGACCTGTTGAGCCTTGTATTAAATGCCGATTCTGATAGCCTCCAAATGCCTCCTCATGAACTCCAGGTTCAGTCTTTGCTACTCACCTTCAATTTTTTAAGTGATTAAGTATTTGAGGTATAACAAAAGTATAGAAAAAAAGGTTAATGAACACTCATTACCCACCACCACGTTTGTGAAATAAGAGGTTACATGCAGCATCTCCTATGTATACTTATCATTTCTCTTTCCTCACCAGAGATAAATATTATCATGAATTAGGGATTTGCCATTTCAATGGATATTGCATACTTTTTTATGTGCATGAGCTATAATATATATTCATATTAAACTTTTTTTTTTAATTTTATTTATTTTTGAGAGAGTTTGCTCTGTTGTCCAGGCTGGAATGCAGTGCACAATCTTGGCTCACTACAACCTCCACCTCCCGGGTTCAAGCAATTCTCATGCCTCAGCCTCCCGAGTAGCTGGGACTACAGGCAAGCAACACCACGCCCAGATATTTTTTTAAATTTTATTTTAGTAGAGATGGGGTTTCGCCATGTTGGCCAGGCTGGTCTCAAACTCCTGACCTCAAGTGATCTGGCCACCTAGGCCTCCCAAAGTGCTGGGACTACAGGCCAGCAACACCACACCCAGCTATTTTTTTGTTTTTATTTTAGTAGAGATGGGGTTTCACCATGTTGACCAGGCTAGCCTCAAACTCCTGACCTCAAGTGATCTGGCCACCTAGGCCTCCCAAAGTGCTGGGATTACAGGCATGAGCCACCATGGCCAGCCTAAACTTTGTTTTTTAAATGGTCATATTGCATGTATTTTTCTTGAACTTGCTTTTTATACTTAATGTCATGTTTTTGAGATGTTTTTTGTGTAGATACATATAGCAGGTTGGTTCATTTTAACTAGTGCATACTTTTCTATTTTATCATATTTTGTTGTAATAACGCACCACCTGTACGTACCTGCTCTCTTATTCATAGACAATTTGTTTCTAACTTTTTGCCATTATAAACAAAGCAGAAATGAACATGCTTATACTTGCCTCCTGTTGAGGGTAGGGTGGGCAAAAGCAAGAATTTCTTTATGTACTTTGCTTTATTGCACTTTGCAGGTACTATGTTTTTTACAAATTGAAGGTTCATGGCAACCATGATTTGAGCAAGTCTGTTGAACAATTTTTCCAAAAGCATATGCTCATTATCTGTCTCCTTGTCACATTTTGGTCATTCTCTCAATATTTCAACCTTCATTATTATTATTATATCTGTTATGGTGATCTGTGATCAGTCATCTTTGATGTTACTATCTGCTGTCCTTGTTTTGGGGTGCCACAAAGCACACACATATAAGACAGCAAACTTAACTGACAAATGTGTATATTCTTACTGCTCCATCAACCAGCTGTTCCCCATCTGTTTCCCTCTCCCTCTCCTTGGGCTTCCCTATTCCCTGAGATACAACAATATTGAAATTAGGCCAGTTAACAACATTTCAATGGCCTCCAAGTGCTCTAGTGAAAGGAATAGTTGCAAGTTCCTTACTTTAAATTCAAAACTAGAAATGATTAAGCTTAGTGAGGAATGCAGGTTAAAACCCAAGACAGGCCAAGAGCAAGGCCTCTTGTGCCTGTTAGCTAAGTTGTGAATGCAAAGGAAACGCTTCTAAAGGAAACAAAAAGTGCTACTCCAGTGAACACACAAATGTTTAAAAAGCAAAACAGCCTTATTGCCGACTTTAGTGGTTTGGATAGAAGATCAAAACAGCCACAACATTCCCTAAGCCAAAGCCTAATGCGGAGTAAGGCTCTAACTCTTTATTTCTAGAAGGCTGAGAGAGGGGAGGAAGCTGCAGAAAACGTTTGGAGTTAGCAGATGTGGGCTCATGAGGTTTAAGGAAAGACGCCATCTCCATAACATAAAAGGCGAAGGAGCAAGTGCTGATTGAGAAGCTGCAGCAAGTTACCCAGAAGATTTAGCTAAGATCATTGGTGAAGGTGGCTACACTAAACAACAGATTTTCAGTGGAGATGAAACAGCCTTCTGTTGGAAGAAGATGCCATCTAGGACTTTCATAGAAAGAAGTCAAAGCCTGGCTTCAAATCTTCAAAGGACAGGCTAACTCTCTTGTAAGGAGTGAATGTAGCTGGTGACTCTAAGTTGAAGCTAATGATCATTTATCATTCTGAAAATCCTAGGGCCCTTAAGAATGATGCAAAATCTACTCTGTCTGTCCTCTCTAAAGGAAACAACAAAGCCTGGATGACAGCACATCTGTTTACAGCATGGTTTACTGAATATTTTAAGCCCACTGTTGAGATCTACTTCTTGAAAGAAAAATCATTCTTTTCAAAATATTACTACTCATTAACAATGCACCTGGTCACCTAAGATATCTGATAAAGATGTACAAGGAGGTTAATGTTGTTTTCATGCCTGCTAACACAACATCCATTCTGTAGCCCATGGATCAATGAGTAATTTAGATTTTCAAGTCTTATTATTTAAGAAATGCATGTCTATAGCTGCCAAACATAGTAATTCCTCGGATGGATCTTGGCAAAGTAAATTGAAAACCTTTGGGAAAGGATTCACCATTGTAGATGCCAATAAGAACATTTGTGATTCATACAGGAGAGACCAAAATATTGACATTAACAGCAACTTAGAAGAAGTTGATTCTAACTCTCACAACTGACTTTGAGGGGTTCAAGACTTTAGTGGAGGAAGTAACCACAGATGTGGTAGAAACAGCAAGAGAACCAGAATTTGAAGTGGAGCCTGAAGATGTGGCTGAATTGCTTCAATCTCATGATAAAACCTGAACTCATGAGGACTTGATTCTTAAGGATGAGCAGAAAGTGGTTTCTTGAGATGGAACCTACTGCTGGTGAAGATGCTATGAACATTGTTGAAATTACAGGGGACTTAGAATATTCCATAAATTTAGTTGATAGAGCAGCAACATGGTTTGAGAGGATTCACTTCAATTTTGAAAGAAGTTCTATGGTGGGTGAAATGCTATCAAAGAGCATCACATACTACAGAGAAATTTTGTTTGAAAGGAAGAGTGAATTGATGGGTCAGACTTCATTGTTGTCTTATTTTTAAAAATTGCCACAGACACCCCACCTTCAGCAACCATCACTCTGATCAGTCAGTAGCCGTCAGTATCGAGGCAGGACCCTCCACCAGCAAAAAGATTATGATTCACTGAAGGCTCAGATGATTGTTAGCAATCTTTAGCAATAAAGCATTTTTCATCGAAGTGTGCACTTTTTTTTTTTGAGGCAGAGTTTTGCTCTTGTTGCCCAAACTGGAGTGCAATGGCATGATCTCAGCTCACTGCAACCTCCGTCTCCCGGGTTCAAGCGATTCTCCTGTCTCAGCTTCCTGAGTAGCTGGGATTACAGGCGCCTGCCACTATGCCCGGCTAATTTGAAGTATGTATTTTTTAAAGACATAGTACTATTACATGCTTAATAGACTACCATATAGTATAACATAACTTTTATATGCACTAGGAGGCCAAAAACATTGTGAGATTCACTTTATTTCAATATTCACGTTATTTTGGTGGTCTGGGACAGAATCCACAATATATCCAAGGTATACCTATAAATAACCAGGAGTTAAATTGCTAAGTCTTAAGGTATGTGAAGGTCTCACAGGGTTTATTTCAAAAGCCAGATGGTGCCATAGAAAACCACAAGGTGAAATTACTGCACAAATGTGCGACCAATGAAAATAGAGTTGTATAAAGAAGAGTTTAGACAAATTCATCTTGTCCTGTGGTTAAACTATCACTCTTACCTTCTATGCCAGCTTATGCTGCAACCTTTAAAAATTCCCTGATGGGTGCCTCTTTGTCAGCTTCACTTCACGCTCTGCACTGGATCCTGTGTCACATCATGGACTATTCCTGTCTGCCAAGTGTGTCCTCTCCAGTTCCCAGAAGATAGCCAAGTTCTATTTCTGCTTGCTGTTTGGTTCCCAGTTCAAATCAAATGCAGTATTCTAAGCTGGAAGAAATCTGGTGGATCTTAGCATTCCACACCTTTGTTTTACTTTGAGAAAGCTAAAGTTCAGGGAGGTTAGCTGACATACCCAGCACAAGGTAGAACAAGATTTTCATCCTGAGTCTGTCTTCCTCCAAAGCTCATGCTTCTTTGATGGAGTTTGGCTCTGAAGTCATGGAAGAATGAGGTGACCTTGTAAAACAGGTCTGATCTTACTGAGTTCTGGAGCCAGAACTCAAATTTTTAGAGTTCTAGATGAGGTGGAACAACTCACATAGAAATGTGAGAAAGAACAGATGGTGAGATAGATGGAGAGAGTATGGTGTAATGGAATTCATGCCATGAAACACAAATCTACTCTCAGATCTTTCAGAGAAGAAAGCGTTGCTTAATGAATGAGGTCAACTGCGTCTTGTGTGGAAAGAGGTTGAGGAAGATGAAGCCAGAGAGGTGACCATTGGATTGGTAACGTAGAGGACCTTGCTAGAAGCAGTTTCAGCAGAGGCAGAGTTGTGGAGACAAAAGTCAGAGCAGAGTGGGTTAAAAAATGAGGACTTCTGATTTTAAAACAATATTTTTAAATTAAAATAAATAAAAATATTTTAATAAGTTAAAATGTTTTCCCCTTTCTCTCAAAAAGCCAACCCCAAACCAGGAAAACTTGAAACAAAAGCACAAAGACCATCTTTGAGGAAACTTGAGAAATATTTAAACCATAAAAACACCACATGTAAGAATAGAAGGGAATGAAGAATGGCAAATGATGTGGCACTGTGGAGAAAAGTCAAATATAATCCTGTGGAAGGAAATACTGAAGATGAATAAGCCATGTAGTCTTGTAGAATCCTAGAAAGCTCAAAACCTGGATATTGCAAAAGGCAAGGAAGGGTTAGAGAGTGAAACTGGAATATTGATTGCTTAAAAGTTTACCTAAGCTCTTCAACCTTCAGAACCATCCGTCCCTCCCACTATAGTTTGAAAATTATCCCTTCTTTTCCTCCACCAGAGAGGAGAAGCATATTTTCTGACAAAATTGCACAAGAATGGTTTCATAGTCAGGGACACCAGGCACAGAGAAATTATAGAGACATCTGCAGAACAAATGTTGCTACTTCCAGCCTTCTTCCTTGTCCAATTTCAGACTTAAAATCTAAGAAAAGAGTTTGAAAACTACTTCTCTGTAGAAATAAATGTCTTAGAGGGAAAAATACATACACATACAATGATATTTGAGGGTCTTCAACAACAACAAAAAAAAACTGTTATAAAAAAAAAAAAACTGGTCGTTCATCAATCGGCATGCCCACCATGCATGCAGAGCTTCCAACAAGGCTTTTAGTCTCATTCATTTGATATGGACAGACAGCCAAAGATCACTAACCATTTGAAGAAGGACCCCACCAGAAAAGACAAGGAGTGAAGAGACAAGTTTCAAGAAGCTGTGTCATAAAGAGAGATGTGGATAAATAGGTCAGTAGCTAGAGGGAGATGTGGGATCAAAGAGGACTTAAAAAAAATTTTTTTTTAAGATAAGAGATACTAGAGTATATTTGTATGCTGGTAGTCAGCATCTAGTATTTTTCTTTCTGATTTGACACAAATGTGTAGTCACAAACATTTAGGAAAGAACTGTAAAGTATGTCTGCTTCTGTTTATGATATTCAGAGATGTGAAAAGCCTTCATTTCCATGGTCAACCAGAAAAGCCCAGACAAAATAAAATTCATATGTTTCCTTGAGGCTAGTAGAGATGCAGGAAGCACTGATTAACTGAATTAGAGAGAAACAAACCCTTTATATAATAGCTAAGCAGAGAAGCTTCTACAGAAGCTTCCATGCTTAAAGGTGGATGCCTGGTCTAGGTTTGGGTAATTGGAGGAGTGGGTCTGCCATAGACAGAGACTCTGCAGGAATAAGGAAAAGTCAACTAAGTCTTATATAACCATGTGTGCCAGAAGGAGGCATTAGAATCTGAAATGAAAAAGAAATCTCTCAGCCTAAGTTATCCCCCCTCACCCACACTTCTGCATTTTTCCAAGAAAGCAGCAGTGGAGGAATTGCCTGCAAAGTAGAGAGAAATCACATAATGAGGTGGATTCCCATTGTGCTTGGATTCTGGAGTCCTACCGGAGTGAAATACAAAGGTCAAGCAAAAGTATCTGAAGCTGCACCTAGCCATCTACCAACTCAAATACTGAGAAGACCACAAAGGCAGGGCAGGGCAAAAGTCCAGGAGTTGGCCTAATAACAGGGACCTTGAATCTAACAAAAGGTGCAGCCCAGCCCAAGCTCACCCTGACTCAAGGAGGAATCTAATGATCAGCCCCTCATCCTAGCTCACAAAGAATAAAAGGCTTACGCTCTGCAGTGAGTAAACAACGCAAATCAATATTATACCGAAGTCTCCACTGCCTTTTTTATACTCAGTGACTGAAATGTAAACTATTATGAAAAATGGGAAAAAGCACAGGAATATTACTCACAATAAAGAAAAACATAGCTAATAGAAACAAACCACAGATGACTCAGTTATTTGAATTAACAGACAGGGGACTTCTAAGCAACTATTATAAATAGGTTAAATAATTTACAGGAAAAGGTGAATATAATGGGGGAAGATATGGGTCATCAGAAATTAAAACAAGAAAACTCAAAGAACCAAGTGAAAACTGTGGAACTGAAAGATACATTATTTGAAATAAAAAATTTTTCAGATGGGCTTAAAACCAGACTGAACACCGCAGACAAGGGATTAATAAATTTCAAATCAAGTGAATAGAAATTATCCAAACTGATAATTTCCCTTTCTGGAACAGTTTGAGGGCTGGAGGGAGAAAATGAAGCAGTCCTGTGACTTATGGGAGAATATCAAGTGATCTATACGACTTGATAACATGTATCTGTGTAATTGGAATACCAAACATGATCCACACACAGATCCAAGAAGATCAAAGAATCTCAAGCAGGACAAATGCAAAGAAAGCATCACGTAAGTACATCATAGTCAAGTGTCTGAAAAATCTTAAAAGCGGCCAGAGGGAAAGGAGGAAAGATATATTAAAGAGAAACAACGTTAAAAATAATAACTTACTTTTTATTAGGAAAAAAATCATGCAATCCAGAAAATGAAGGTCCAATATCTTTAAAGAGATGAAAGAAAAAAAATCAACTTAGAATTCTATATCCAGTTAAAATATCGAAGGCAGAATTAAGACATTTTCAGAAGGGGAAAAATGCGTAAGAGAATCATCATCAGCAAATCTGCACTCTGAAAAAAAATGCTAACAGAATTCTTTAGGGTGAAGGAAAATGATACCAGGCATAAACTAGATCCACAAAAACAAATTTAAAATAAAGAAAGAAGAAGAAAGAAGAGTACCAGGAATGATAAATATTTAGGTAAATATAAAAGGTTATTTTTTATCTTTTCATCATTTCATAAAAAGACAATTGACTAAGACAGAAACAACACTATTTTGGGATTTGTTATAAACAGAGAACTAAAATAACACAAAGGATAAGAGGGAACCATATGGAAATATAATATTAAAAGGTTTTTCTATTATATGAGAAGTAAGCTAATATTAACTTATAGTAGCTTGCGATAAAATAAGGATGCATATTATAATTCATAGAGCAACTGCTTTAAGAAAGACAAGACATTTAGCTTTATGTTTTTAAAAAGCTAATAGATGATACGAGATGAAATACCAAAAAGTACATGATCAATGCAAAATAATATAGGAAAGGAGAAACAAAGAACAGAAGTGACCATTAGAAAGCAAACAGCGGGATAGCAAGATGGTAGACTCAAACCCAACCATGCCAAGACTTACATTAAATATAAAATGAACTAAAGATTCCAGATAAAAGGCAGAGAATGTCACACTGGCTAAAGAATCAAGGTCCAGCATATCATTGATCTATTACTGCATAAAATATACCCCAAATATTACAGCTTGAAACAATAATTTCTTATGCTGATTTCACCTGCACTTATTTATGCAGCTTATATATAGGATCAGCTGGGGATTAGGCTCAGCTGGGAAATATAATGCATCTGGAACAGCTGAAGATCTCTCTCTCAATATGGTCCTTCCTTCTCAAGGAGTTGAAAAGACCAGGTTTTCCCTCATGGTGGCTGCAACAGTCCAACAAAACAAACTCTAATATTCATGTGCTAATAGAGTCTTAGTTTTTGTCGTATTTACAGATGTCCTGTGGCCTAAAGCAAGTTACATGGCCACATGCAGAGCCAGTATGGGAGGGGACCATACAGGGACCATACAGCAGGAGGGGTAATCTTTGGGGACATTAGTATAACAGTCCACCACATACAATTATATATGGTTTACAAGAGACACTTTAAATATAAATATGGTGATAGACTAAAAGTGAAAGAATGTAAAAAGATACACTGTGCAAGCACCAATCATAAAAAGTTGGAATGGATATTAGACAAAGCCGACTTCAACATAAAAAGTATTTACTAGAGATAAAAAGTTATCGAAGAAAATCTGTGTGTCAAAGACAATCCATAGGTTAAAGAAAACTCACAAGGGAAATTAGAAAACATATCCAACAAAAAACGAAAACCCAACATATCAACATTTGTGGGATGCAGCTAAAGTCACATACCTAGGGTAAATATAACGCTTTACGTGTTTTCCTTAGAAAAGAAGAAAAGTTTAAATGATTTAAAACCAATGAAAAAGTAAAAAGAAAGAATTTATTAAGCTCAAAATAAGTAGGAAAAGGAAAATAATAACAACTGAATCAATAAAATTGAAAATAGACGTAGAAGAAGACAATAATAGAGAAAATCACAAAGCTCAAAGTTGAGTATTTGAAAAGGATAAATTGATAAACCACTGGTAAGAGTGATTTTTCTGGGCTGGGAGCAGTTGCTCACGCCTGTAATCTCAGTACTTTGGGAGGCCAAGGCGGGAGGATCACGAAGTCAAGAGATCGAGACCATCCTGGCTAACACGGTGAAAGCCCATCTCTACCAAAATTACAAAAAATTAGCCAGGTGTGGTGGCGGGCGCCTACTCAGGAGGCTGAGGTAGGAGAACCGCCTGAACCTGGGAGGCAGAGGTTTCAGTGAGCTGGAGTGCCACTGCACTCCAGCCTGGGCGACAGAGCAAGACTCCATCTCAAAAAAAAAAAAAAAAAAAAAAAAAAAAAGGAGTGATTTTTCTAAAAGGAGAGAAAATACAACTTACAGATAATATCAGGAAAAGGAATATTACTACAGATCCTACAAATGTTAAAATATAATATAGGAATATTATAAACAATTTTATAGAAATATATTCAACAATTATAAGGGAAATGAACAAATATCTAGGCAGGTTACCGTGTATAAATTTTATTTCACTTAAAAGTACATAAGAGGAGCTTTGGTTCAGCATGCATCTTGATACTAAATTAATCATGTTGGCCTATCCTTACGTAAAAGTCTCAAAGAGACTATGTTTTATATACATTGTAAACAAATGATTACAGTTGGTTGTAGAATTTAATAACTCCTAAAGTAACAGCAAAATGTCTTTAATGAATCTGTGTTCTTCCGTTCACTACACTGTTTTCTTGTAGTCAACAATTGGAGCCATAAGGTCATCTGGAAATGTTCCAAGAGTAGCATTAGTGGTAATAAATAGTGATAGGTGTTTACTGTATAAGTTGAGATCCAAAGCCAACAACTGCAAAGCATTTGAGAAGAGTCCAATTCCACAGAAGGAAAATGATACCAGGTGTAAACTAGATCCACAAAAACAAATTTGAAATAAAGAAAGAAGAAGGAAGAGTACCAGAAATGATAAAGCTCTTTCACAAGAAGACTAGGAAGCTGACAATGCAGAGCTGATGTTGGGTTATTTTTGGATGATGATGGAGGTTGTTTTTATAGAACCAAAATGTGGTAGCCACTGCAGAATCCTAAGGGAGATTTTGCAGTGGAAACCTCACTAGAATACTCTGGATAAAGGCTTGTTGAAGCACTTCTTGACATTCTGTATGTGTCCGTCTTTTATTTAAATTTTTTTTCTTTCTTTCTTTCTTTTATTTATTTATTTTTTTAGAGACGGAGTTTTGTTCTTGTTGCCCAAACTGGAGTGCAATGGCGTGATCTTGGCTCACTGCAACCTCTGCCTCCTGGGTTTAAGTGATTCTCCTGCCTCATCCTCCCTAGTAGATGGGATTGCAGGCATGTACCACCATGCCCGGCTATTTTTTTTTTATTTAATTTTTTTTTCTTCTGTGTTCATCTTTTAATGTTTTCATCAGCAACGTTATCAGACTGTCATAACACAACCAGAATCCCAGAAAGTAATCATGAAGAGTAGAGAAATTCCTAGAAAAACAGAAAGCCCAGAAGACGTTGTGACTGATTCTTCCCATCTTCTACCCCTGCAAACCAGCATAGTGCTGGGTACATGGTGTATGCTCAACAAATAGCAGTGGCCAATAATGAATGATGGGTTAACGCACCCAAACTGGAATCATTCATTCGACAGTCACCTGCTTGATGCCAATCATTAAGTGTAGCGGGAGTTGCAAAAGGTACACAAAACATGTGGCCTAAAACCCTTAGCTTCTAAGTAGGAACACTGGCAGACATGTGAAATCACCAAGGAAAACGGGCTCTGTAATAGCAGCCTGTCTTCATAGGATGCCCTGCCCCTTTCATTTCCCAGGAAGATAACATTTCACTTGGTAATAACCAAGTCCTCAGAGAGGTTCTTATCATCCCTTGAAAGATCTTTCTCCCAATGTCCTTCAGTTTCCAAGAGAAAATAAAAATAGACCCTTATTAATAGTTCTGTTGTCCCAGAACTAAAACACACCCACAATTCCTATGAAACCATCCATTTTGTTCGCTTAGATGTTGTGGGTCCTTCAAGAAGGGCAGAGAGTAGGGAGATGGGGCCATGTGTTATTTGATCTTTTGAGCAGTAAGGGCGGTATAATGGGGAGGTTGTGTTCGCCACTTGCAACTAGTGAGCTCATATCTTGCCAGATACAAAGCATCAAGGATAAGGACATTTTCCAAAACAGCCTTTGATTGTTCTGGTACACAAAAAAAAAAAAAAAAAAAAAAAAAAAAAAAAAAAAGCAAAACCTTAAGAAAATACTTGTAAAGAAAGGGAAATACGGCTTAGAGAAAAATACCCAGTTCCCAGACTTTATTTGGCAGGGAAAAAATATAGTGAAGCCAAACAAATATTTCCACACCCCCAAGATGGCTTTTTTTTTTTTTTTTGCCCTCTTTTTAAATCTCAAGTCTTAACACAATATTCCTCTTTTAGTGTTTACCCCAAATGTCCGAGACTTTCACTAGTCCCATGACCAAAGAATTAGATCAATATTTACCCTTTAAATATCCAAGCTTCTCCCACCTAACTGTCAGAAAATTATCCCTCTGCCCCATAAGTGCCCAACAGCTATTGTTGAGGGGTCATGGTGCCAATTCTGTTGTCACCACAGACCTCACAAACAGACCGTCGGTCGTGACTGCTCTTGCCGAGTGTACAAATTTGTTACTCCAAATTTTTCCTATCCAGCCCTCCCCTCATGTCCTTAGCCACTACCTCTGCTGCTGGGACCCTCATGAAACTACCAACCATGGGGCAGAGCTGCCCCTGCCATGGGATTCTGGTGCCATTGCCCTGCCCCTGGCATGGCCTTGTGGGGGACACTGCTCTCATCTTTATCCTCTCAGGATATATGCTCTTTCTTTTTTTTTTTTTTTTTTTTTTTTCAAACTTATTTTTTTTTTTTTTTTTTTTTTTTTAAAATTTTAAGTTCTAGGGTACATGTGCATATACGTGCAGGTTGTTACATATGATATACTTATGCCATGTTGGTGTGCTGACACCCATCAACTCGTCAGCACCCATCATTCATCATTTTATCTGTATAACTCCCCAGTGCAATCCCTCCCTCCTCCCCGCTCCCATGGGATAATGGCCCCAGTGTGTCCATGTTCCCCTTCCAGAGTCCCAGTGATCTCATTGTTCAGTTCCCACCTATGAGTGAGAAATGCGGTGGTTTGGTTTTCTCTTCTTGTGATTCAGTTTGCTAAGAATGATGGGTTTCCAGCTGCATCCATGTCCCTACAAAGACGCAAAACTTCATCCATTTTTTATGGCGCAATAGTATTCCATGGTGTATATGTGCCACATTTTCTTAATTCCAGTCTGTCCAGATGGACAGTTTGGGGTTGATTCCAAGTCTTTGCTATTGTGAATAGTGGCCGCAATAAACATACGCTGGTGCATGTGTCTTTGTAGTAGAATAATTTATAATCCTTTGGTATATACCCAGTAGTGGGATGGCTGGGTCATATGGTACATCTAGTTCTAGATCCTTGAGGAATTGCCATGCCATACTGTTTTCCATAATGGTTGAACTAGTTTACAATCCCACCAACAGTGGTATAAAGTGTTCCTAATTTCTCCACATCCTCTCCAACACCTGTTGTTTCCTGACTTCCTTATGATTGCCATATCTAACTGGTGTGAGATTGGTATCTCATTGTGGTTTTGATTTGCATTTCTCTGATGGCGAGTGATGATGATATGCTCTTTCTCATTACCAAACAACAGACTTTGAAATTAAAGTATGCCTTTTGATGGGATTTATTGGAATATTAGAGGTAATGTAAGAGATACAACATAGAGAATGATTTTTAACCACCACATGGGCCCAGACTTGTCAATGACCAGATCTGGCTAATGTCCAAGTCAGGTCATGCTTGGCCTCCTTTCACATGGCCAAGGGAAGCTCATCCCTGCCCCAAAATGGTTTCTTCCCAGAATGAGTAACAATGGAGACATCCATTCCATGTCTGTTATGTTCCAGGCACTGTAGTAGGCACAGAAGATATAGTGGGGACCAAAACAGCCATGGCCCAGTCCTCAAGGAATTTAAAGTCTGAAACTGAAACAAATAAACAAAACCTGAACGAATAATTGCATAATCAAATGTTATTAGTTATAAAATATCCTAAGTGCTATAAAGCAAAAATTGTGGGGTACCAGGAAGAAGTCTAATAGAGGAAGACAATTCAGTTTAGGAAGGTCAAGTAAGACTACTCAAGTGGCTGGCAAGTGGCATTTAACACAGTACTGAAGGCTGGATAAGAATTTGCTCCATGAAGAGCTGGTCAAATAGTGTTCCCAGGCAGCAGTGATTGCTGATATGAAGTGCCTGTTGGAGAAAGGGGCTTGGGAAGACCAGTGTGGCTGAAGGCAAGAGAGTGGGGGCACAGTGATGTGAGATGAGGCTGCACAGGGAGGCAAGAGCCATCCACATAGGCACTGGAAGGTCATGACAAGGATTTGGGATATAATCCTAGGTATAATGGGTTGCTCTTGAAGGGCTTTGAGCCAGAGAGTGAATGCCATGGTTTGATCTGTACTTTAAGGACATTCTTGCAGCCTTATGGAGAAAGAATGGAAAAGGAGGCAAGAGGCCAGTCAAAAGATAGCAGGTGACTACCCCAATGGCTAAGCAAGAGATGATGGCAGCTGGGACAATGGTGTTGGCCAAAGAGACAGAGAAGTAGACCATTTCAAGATAGAACTAAAAGAATGTGGTGATGGTGAGAGGAAAGAAAGTCAAGGTAGTGGATCAAGGAGGGCTTCCAGTTTCTGACTTGGGGAGCTGGGTGTGTGGTCTGATACACAGGTATTGAAAAGACAATAGTCAGTTTCTGAAGTCTGAGTCACTTGGTATTAAAGATTCCACCTATGAAGCATCAGCAGCCCGGGGACAGGCACAGGCTGTTTTTCAGTTTGTCTTTTAAAATCTCCAGCAGTCTGGCGATCCACCCTCACCCATGGTCTCCCCATCATATCAGTTTTAACAGAAGATACTATTTTCTTTAGAATTCCCCCTCCAAGCAATGCCAGGATAAACATGAGAGAAAAAGAGAGTATTTATCATACTGATTAAGAGCAGGGCCTCTGGGATTAAATCCCAAGCCTGTGCCTTAGGTAAGATGGGCCTTGGGTAAGTTCTGTAACCTCTCTGTGACTCAGTTTCTTATCTGTGAAATGGCAGTAATAATAGTACTACCTCAAAGAGCTGTCATAAGGCTTAAGTGGATTGATTGTATTTCATGTATTTAGACAGAGTCTGGCACCGTAAGTTCTCAGAGCCATAAGTTCCCAGACAGTGTTAGGAATTGCCATTGCCTTTCACTGATGCAAGGTTCCCACTTCTCTAGCATTGTTCAATGCTACAGGCTGCTTTGCAGAGGAGAAAGCCTTTTTTGAGTCAGGTATATTTGACTTCAAGTCTCCACTCTCCTTAACCTCTCTGAGCCCAAGTTTTCTTACCTGTAATGTGAGGATGGTAATACCCACTTTCAGTGGTTTTTATGAGGATGAAATCAGAAATCTTTGGTCACTACCTTGTATATAGCGGATGTTCAATAAATGTTAGATTTTTTCCTATTCAAAAGGAGTTTCTCTTCCTAATTTAAATAGAGCATCTCCACCCTTACTACTAAAAAGACCCCAGTAGGAGGAAGGCAAAATTTCAAACCCTTCACAGCGTTACAGTTTATGAATACGGTATGTGAGTCAGAAATTATACTTTATTGCCCTTTTTGGCACAATATGGAGCTATTTAAAAGACAGGAACATGAATGTAGACTTCTTACATCCCAGAGAGAATGGTCCACAAAGATTCCATCTGGCCCCCAAGTCATTTAGATTTCCCACTGCCAGTTGGACTCTTTCCCAATGCCATATCCCACTTCCTCTTCCTGCCCGCACTGTCACCTTGAATAATCAAAGTAAGAAAACACAGCCACCAGCGCACAGAAAACACTCTTGGCTGTCCTGGAAAGCGGAGATTCCTTGGGCTTTTATTTTCCGTTGCCTTTGGCACACCCGTGCAGTGGCAGTTTGCTGTGGATGCCACCCTCTCCCACCTGTGTCCCTGTGGTGGCCTTTCCCTGGGTTCTCGGTTCTCACCTCTTTCTGGCTCACATGAGCCATTTGCATTGTTGCCTGAGTTGCTGTGTGTCCCATCAGGAGCAGCATTTAAAGACTCATTTCCAGTGTAGAAGGAAAACAGTGTGTTAAGGGAAAGGAAAGTGTTTACAAGCAGATGGAGATTCCTGCAGAAGAGTCTTTCCCTTAATCCTTGAAATCTCACTCATCCTGTGCTATGGCTGACCCCAAATGGATAATATAAAGGCCTTCCCTTTGATAGGCTTTTGGGGAATTACTGGGACTATACAGCAGTATCCACAGAGGTAAGAAGAAGACCAGTACATATGACTACAACAGCAAAGTAAAAAATGCTCAAATAAGACTAACAGAGTGTCTTTGGATTTCAGAGAACAAATCCGTCAAGGCCTAGAAGAACTCCAGAAAGTTCTGCCAGGAGGAGACACTTACATGCATGAAGGATTTGAAAGGGTAATTTTAAAACAACTT
Organism: Rhinopithecus bieti; assembly: GCF_001698545.2. Taxonomy (NCBI): domain Eukaryota; kingdom Metazoa; phylum Chordata; class Mammalia; order Primates; family Cercopithecidae; genus Rhinopithecus; species Rhinopithecus bieti. The sequence goes on along the minus strand of NW_016815814.1, from coordinate 1,359,929 downwards.
TAAATCCAAATATAAAGTGTGATATTGAAATATCAACGTGGGGTGACTGATGAGATAAGGCACATGTATTAAGAGGGCTGAATAGCACCCAACAGCAAGAGAGTACATTTTCTTCCCATAAGCTTGTACACTGATAACTCTAGCCAAAAGAACTAAAGAAATGGATTCCCTTCTCCTTCCCTGACCCTGATGAATGGTTTGTTAGTTAATGGTTGGCTGGCAGTCACAAATTCACACCACACACAAGTCCGGCCATTCCAAAAATATCCTTTGTTGGATGTCAGCTTCAGTGATTGAGGCAGAATTTCAGGGACTTCAGCTTTAAGGGAAACAAGTACTAGGCCATAAGGAATAAGACATCGATCCATGTTGACAACTACAGCCATCTGTCATTTAACAAGGATTTCAACGAAATGCCTATAAGGCAGTTTTGTCATTGTGACATCACAGTGTGTACTTACACAAACCTAGATAGTATGGCCTATTATACACCTAGGCTATATGGTATAGCCTATTGCCTCTACGCTACAAACCTATATAGCATGTTACTCTACTATACATTGTAGGCAATTGTAACGCTAATGATATTTGTTTCTAAACATAGAAATGGTAATGCATTGAACTACAGTGTTACCACAGCTAAGATATCACTAGGTGATTGGAATTTTTCAGTTCCGTTATAACCTTTGGGGACCACTGTCATATTTGTAGTCTGTCCTTGACTAAAACATTGCTATGCAGCACATGACTGTATACTACTTAAATGAGAGGTAACTTTACACGGGTATCAGCCACTGATAATTGAGCAAAGCCTGGTTGAATTACAAAAGAAATCAAGACTGAATTGGCTGCATATTCAATAACAGAGCCCATTATCCACTATGGTTTTTGGAGTGGTAAACAGTGGTTATAAGTCTAATGGCTCTTTCATATGTTTTTCAGGCCAGTGAGCAGATTTATTATGAAAACAGACAAGGTAAGACTATAGTATGAACTACCATTATGCATTATTTAACTTTTTCCGTGTTTGTTGCTGAAAAAGTGCTTCAGTCATTTCATGTTTCAAAAGACGTGTATGATATTATCTGTAATTCTTAGATACACATTTCATCACAAACAAGGAATGCATAGAAAAGTGGCATGTATTGGGTCAAATTCCACTCTCCTGTTGATGCCAAGAAAAGTTATATAAAAGTAATTAAGATCCCATTATGGCCACAGTCTAATTCCCATTAACAGTTTTGCATGTTGAATTCATTAAATTAGTAAAGACCTGCATAAGTTAGTAAAGTCTTGGATTTTTATGTAAAATTTAATTTTCTTGTCCTTCTCTGAGCTCCAAGCCTCTTCCTTACTGTGACTGGATATAACATTAAGATCAAGATACCAGTTTGATATCGCAAGAACAGAAAACCAAACACCACATGTTCTCACTCATAGGTGGGAACTGAACAATGAGAACACTTGGACACAGGAAGGGGAACATCACACACCGGGGCCTATTGTGGGGAGGGGCGGGGGAAGGGATAGCATTAGGAGATATACCTAATGTAAATGACGAGTTAATGGGTGCAGCACACCAACATGGCACATGTATACATATGTAACAAACCTGCACGTTGTGCACATGTACCCTAGAACTTAAAGTATAATTTAAAAAAAAAAGAAGAAGAAGAAGAAGCATGCTAAGTCTTGCAGCAGAGCCCATGATCAGCAAGAATTGTTCACCATAGAGGGACTTCCTGCAGGTAATAGAATATTCCTACTGGAGTGAAATTTGCCATATATGCTTGTGGTCCTGAGTTAGAATGTTTAACTTGAGTACTAATTGAGCAGAAATGTCAACCCTCTTAGAACAGGGTAACATCTGGGTCTTGCCAAATCCTATTAAACTAATTATTGTGTAGAAAAAAAAAAAGATACCAGTTTGATATAAACTTTCCTATATTTGAATGAAAAAAACTGCATAAAATATACTTAGTAGAGTGCCTAGCACATAGAAATTTTTATTATTATTTTAGCTATTATTAGTACAGTGTCTTTCGTGAGTAGCATTTCTGTATCTCAGTCAAATCTCTTAAAAAAGAGGATTCAATATTACACTAGAGATTTTCCTCCCGGGCCTGTAGAAGTGTCCATTTCTTGTTGCATCCTAAACTGCAACAAACAGAACAGACTCAATATCAACACCAAATCTTGCTAATGTAAATCAACCATGAACATTGATATGAGAACCCTAAAAATCACTGAAAGAATTTTAGTAGGTTTTGCCAACTGCTATAATTCTTCCAGTCAACTTGGAAATCAGGATGACTATTACTTTCACCAAACTGTCTTCAAGGGGTGGTGTAAGTGGTCCATTACAGCAGGTGAGAAGGACTCCTGAACAGCCCAGGTGGGAGTTTGCTCACAGCTTGGGCAACAGTTACGTGTCTGCTAACAGAAAATAATCACACTTGATTCACCGGTGCTACTCCCAAATGTTGGTTTAGTGACCATTTCACCAGGTTTGGCCATTCTTCGAGATGAGGCTGAGAAATGCGAAAGCAAAACCTATCACCCCCAAAGTCTGTCCCCATGGAGGGTCCTTCTTCATGCTGGAGTCGCTTCCAGGCCCAAAAGAAAAGTTGGTGATCCTCATAATATTGACTTTGGGTGGTTGAACTCATAAGAGGTCAAATCCTGGGATTGAGAGGGTGTTTCCCTGGGTGAGGCAGAGTGGACTGAGCTGGTCTGTATTGTGTTAAACAGGATACAGGACAGCCAGCGTCATCATTGCCTTGACTGATGGAGAACTCCATGAAGATCTCTTTTTCTATTCAGAGAGGGAGGTAAGCAACACCTACACATATCTATGGAACAGGGCTTCTCCTTTCTAAAATGGGCCACACTCTCTCTACTCAGGTAATAGGGTTTCTTTGCAAATCCCCTGAATTAAATGGTTTCATATGTAGAAATAATAATAATAATTTGTATTCTACAAGTGAATTTTCATGTCTTACACATGGTAAATGTTTTCCCCTTTCAAAATTTTGCATATTACTCTGTTTTGAAGGATTCAAAATATCTACCCTGCCTTTATTGATGGTATTATATTGCTGTAACAGTTTTTAAATACTGTATATCACTTATAAACAAACATTGATAGAATTTTTCCTTATATTTTCTACTAAAACAGGAGGAAGGGAAAGAATTACTTGAAATATGTAAGAGCCAATCTTGTCAGACTGTATTAATCATTGAGATTTTCACTCTAAGAACCGAAGTTAAACAGCAGTTGGTAGCAAAGTTAAATTGTCATCTCTCTTTTAATAGTTCCTTTTTTTCCTTTTCTTTGTGTTCTCAAAATTATTCCTCAAGGCAAGTGGAAAATTCTCTCAATGAAGATTTTACCTTGTGTAAATAGACTTAGAAAAAGAAGTTTGCTGATGAATTGAAAACTGATGTTTATGCTTAAGAAATTCTTTCAAGTTTCACATTTGAGCTATATGCATAATTAGTATAAAAGGAAGCAAGTTAACCACAGAAATGTATTGAAACCACTATAGCCTTATTAGTGACAAAGGGTCATTCAGGCCCAAGGTAGAAAGAAACAGCATCCTAGAGATACAGGCTCTAGAAGAGGAGTTAATGGTAGCATCACACTTTCCTCAAGCTCTTAACAACTATTTACTTTAAATTCAGCTCTTTCTGAAAACACAAATTATATATTCATTCATTTATTCAGTGTTAACTGAGAGCTTGGCATATACTTGACCATTTGCTAGAAACTAGAGGCACAGAGGTGAGACACAACTGCTGCCCTTATGAGTCTTACCATGAAATAATGGTCAGCCTTTGGAAGCCACCACTGGCAGAGGACTTAGGGAAATTATGTAGGTAAACTCTCTTCCCACTAGTACAAAAAGTAACTCTAACAAGGAAATACAAAAGGTAATAGGACAGACATTCCCTGAGCATTTGGAAAATAATACATCTCTGTATTTGAAAGTAGAAACTCACTATGTGATGGGAAGGCAAGATGGCTTGTTTGGGTGCCAAATAACAGTCAAATAAAGTAAAAACCCTAATAAGGAAAGAAATGAAACTAAAATAAATGATGGGGTGTCAGAGGCTTAAGATAGGGGTTAGTGGGAAGGAATTTTAGGTATGGCACATACAAACTTGGGAAAATATTCAGAGTGCCAATAGAAGGAGACCTTCTGAAAAAGAAAGATAAAGCACAAGATATAAAGAAATTGAACTTTTCCCTTCTTCACAATTCTATATAAAGTCCAACTGGAGGAGGAGAATCACAGAGTTGTTGCAAATAAGGTTGGGGCTACACTGAGTCTAAAAGTTTATTTTATCCTAAAAGCAGCAGGGAAATTTCTAACATGAAGGAAAAAAAGACATATGTTTTTGTCCTTTCTAGAATCCATTGTTAAACAGAAGTGGATTTGAGTACTAAGAAAGGGAAAAAATAACACAATCAAAATAAATATGCATATATTGAGCACTCACTGTATGTTTGCTATCAGTTATTAAGCACCCACTGTATGTGCCAAGGATTTCCAATTTTTTTTTTTCCATTCTGAAACACAGGAGAATCTGGAAATCAGATTATCAGAGGCTTTAATAAATCAAATATTGAAATTGAGCCAAAATCTGGGTATTATTCATTATGTTGCCATCCCAATGCTTAATTGTAGAGATCATGGATTTAGCTATTCAAATATGGGCCACAATTTCCATTAAACCACCTTATTCTGTAGGAATGAAAAAGGCTTTATTCACAAAATGTGCTGACATTCATAAGTATCTATGTGGTTCTAGCCTTGTGTGAGGAGCTCTGTAAATGTTCTCATTTAATCCCCAAAACACTATACAGAGCAAAGCCAGGGGTCAAACTCAACTATTTCAAGTTCCAAAGGCCCCATTCTCTTATGATATCATGCCCCCATTACAAAGAAACGTATGTCAGTAAAAATCCATCGGAGGAATAGAAAAGGTAATCATTTCCCCAGAATATTTAACTTAGCCTGCAGTTTTCCCTTCCTCCCCTCATCTTTCCAAGCCCTTCATCAAGACTCTACTCTAGTGGGTCTTTTCAGGTCCACCATGTGTTATGTTAGAATGTGATGTCCACTGAAGTCTGATCTTCTTGGGGACAGGGATTGCCTTCTCCAATATGGCACCTGGCACATGGTAGGTGCTCATTAAATACCTCATCATTGAAGTTAGTCAGGTAGCTCCAAGATGAGTTCATTTGTCACTGCTTCTCTTTCTAATGTCCTTTCTCTCCTTTTCCCAGGCTAATAGGTCTCGAGATCTTGGTGCAATTGTTTACTGTGTTGGTGTGAAAGATTTCAATGAGACACAGGTATGGTCATGGATTTCCTCAGGTTTGGAGCATACTAAGCTTGTGAATGATGAAGAATGTGTTCAGTGCAGAGGGCAGATCAATGGAATAAATGCCCCTGAAATAGGTTATTTTCCTAGAAATGCTAAACAGGAAGGAATTGCTGGTTGTATAAGGAAAATAAACTCATTTGCTGATGCTCTTGAGGTCTTCAACAGAGACCATCAAGGCAGCATCTTTCTTGGCAAACATTAAATTGCCAGAATGTCAAAAGATAACAGAATTAACTTGGAAAACTTGTTTTTTTTCTGTTTGTGTTTTGAGACAGGATCTCACTCTGTCACCCATCCTGGGGTACAATGAGCTGTCTCAGCCCACCGCAGCCTCTGCCTCCCAGGCTTAAGTGATGCTCCTGCCTCAGCCTCCTGATTAGTTGGGTCTACTGGTGCACATCCTGAGTAGCTGGGACTACAGACGCACACCATGACACTTGGCTATTTTTTAAAATTTTTTGTGGAGATAAAGCCTCACTGTATTGCTCAGGCTGGTCTCTAACTCCTGGGCTCAAGTGATCCTCCCAATGTGGCCTCCTAAAGTGTTGAGATTATAGGCATGAGCCACCACACCTGGCCAAATTTAATTTGACAAGTATGATTTTCTTATTCAAATAACAAATGTTCCCTTTCACCCATGAAAAATGCAATGCATTTTCAACACAAACATATGGAAATAATTGGACAAGTGGGCAAAAAAGTATGTATAAGTGCGTACAATAAGCAAGTTGTAAAAACTTACTAACAATCTAAATACATGTTCTTCATGTAGTTCATAGTTTCTTTTTGTTTTAATGGTGTAGGAAAATGCTCATGATATATCATTAAGTGAATAAAACAGGATTACAAAGCAGTGAGAATAGTATGTGCCCACTTCTAAAATAAACATTTGTATGTTCGCATAGAAAAAGTATGAATGGTATCTATCAAATGGCTAATAAAGATAGATAGATGACAGATGAACAGACAGAAGGATTATGAATAGCCTTTGTTTTCTTTTTGTTTTAACTCTGCTGGATTTTCCTAAGTTTTTATAATGAATAAGTATTACTTTTGCCATCAGTAAAAACAATAAAACATATTTTTTTAGAAGCCATACACACCAGCTGACACTGACTCTGTGGCAGTCACGGAACCACACAGAGATCTGGGGGCAGACAAGCCCTACATCGGCTTCTCCTGGCCCTCAGTTTCCTGCTCCATAAAGCAGGAGCAGCTGAACCAACTGCAAGGGCCCTTTCCTTAAGGGCGGTTTGGGTGAAAGGTGAAGGTGGCCTCAGCCAACACCAAAGCTTGAATTTCAAGTTGCTCTGAAAGGGAACTTGAATCTGCCCAATTCAGATAAAGTTGCCAACAGGAATTTGGGTGAATGGGAGAAAAATGAGCCCATGGCGTGGGGCCAGATTTATAAACATATCAACCCAGGCCAAGCATTCATCAAGCTGGGCACTCTTACCTCTGCTCCCGAGGAGAAAAGTATTAAAACAAATGTAAAAGCTGGAGCCAACCCTGGGCCTGCTCCAGAGAGGCCACTGGTGAGCTTGTTATTACTGATGGCTTTTCAGGGCAGCCCCTGAGCCCAGTGAAGGCCTCATGTTCCCCTGGGTTCTGAATATAACTAGAGACTCTTAGCCCCAACGGCTTTCCTAAATTTTCCACATCCAGGCCGAACAGTCTCCTCATGTGTTTACGTATTTGCTGTGTTCTCAGCTGGCCCGGATTGCGGACAGTAAGGATCATGTGTTTCCTGTGAATGACGGCTTTCAGGCTCTGCAAGGCATCATCCACTCAGTAAGTAGAGCTCTTGCTCTGAGACTGGACATTCAGGCACCTTCTGTCTCCAATCTGCTATTAATACCCGAATTCCATCTCTCCAAGCCTGGTGTTTTTCTGCTTGAGAGAACATCATTTCTTCCTATATCTTTGTGTCTGCCATGTCCCATCTCTCCCTTGTGCCTTTCACACATGTCTTTTCTCAATTGTACTCTGCAATGGAAAATGAACAATTGAAAGGGGCACTGCTCTGGCAGTGAGCCAAGCTTCAGGAGGCCCTCTCCATTCCCCTAACTGGGCAGACTGTGGCTGGTGGTTAACGCTTGACCACCTCAGCTTTCCCACTGTGACTGAATGCAAGCTGCCTTCAGAGCACTTGTAGGCTGGACTTATATCACTTGGCCATTGGATGCACTTTAGACCAGGTTGCCCATTGAAGTCATCTGCAGAGATTTAAAAAGCACTGCTACCTGGGCATCTGGTCTGGGGTGCGGCCTGGACCTCAGGAGTTTTTTTAAATCTCCCCAGGTGATTTTAAATGTTGAGACAAGGTTGAGAACCACTGCTTTAGACCTATGATCCCCAAATACATGGGCTCCAGTGCTATTCAGGGTTTGCACAGTTACCAGTCCTCCTTCACACATAGGTGATTTTCTACACACCTTTTCCTGAATGGTAAACAGGACACTGGCTTCCAGGGCCTCTATTCTCCACTCCCCCACACAGGCAAGGCCCTTGGTCCAGCTGGAATATTGGCTGCTGCTGTCTTAAAGCCTCAGCCAGCAGGTCAGTATGTGTGCTGCACCCGCAATGATGTTCAGATGCTCTGCAGCCTCCACCTTTTAGGTTTTGTGACCAGGCAGGCATCTGTGATCTTCATTGGAAGCTTACCAGGCTCCAGACTTGGGGTCCAGGATACAAATTTGGAGCTCAGGGGATCACCTTCCTCTTAAGGTGTCAAGGGGGTCTTGATCCAGGGGTTACCGGCCAGGGGCTCAGCATCTGCCAGCCCTCCCAGACCAACCCAGGAAACTTCCCGCATGGCTGTGCCTCCATGCTGCTCTCCCCTCAGGGTTTGCTAGGAGCTCCAGCAGAGTGGAATGCAGAGTGAGTAGTAAGAAGCTTAGAGCCTGGCAATCTAGAGTTTCACTGGCCCACATGCTTAACACTTACAGGTCCTTGGACATTTCTTGTTGGAAACAGGGACTGATGATGGCTTACATCCTTGTTTGAGGATTACAAGGATCACTGGTGAAAATTCCTAATATTTTTCCAGACACAGAATAGGCACTCAAGCCATATGAATTATTGCCTCTTCTACTTCCCTTCCCCATCATATGAGGGATATTAATGTCAGCTTCCCTTGATCCCCTAAACATTCTTGAATAGGCAGAAAAATCACTTGAGAATTATGTTTGCAACACCTATTCCCAAGAGATTCTATTGCATTGAGTTTCAGGTGGATCCAAGGGATCCATATATTTCAAATCTGCTTTAAAAAAAAAAAAGTGCCCCAGGTATGCTTTGAGAACATTGACATATCTGACCTTAAGCATACAGAATTGTGAAAAATCATCCCACCTTAGGTTGGGAATTTCTATCTTAATTAGGTTCCGATGACAGTTGTTTTATTCAAGAAGTGCTTGTTTGCAAAGAATATATGCCTACTCAAACTACCTTAACCAGAAAGTGGAAATTATTGATAGCATGGAGAATTATCAGACCCAATTATTGGTCCACAGGTGAAGGACCCCTACTCTAAATCATTTCTGGGGTCACTGTGGCATACTTGACAGTGTAAGCAACAAGAACTACAATAACCATGTAAAACAACAACCCAAGGGATGCAAAACATGATTAATAGCAGGACTGGGGGCCAATCATGGATCCTTAAGAAGCTCAGAGGTGGATTACTCTGGACAGGAGTCCTCATGAGAAGGCGGGGCAGACCTGAATCATTGAAAGACCAGGGAAAGGTGATGGGTAGCACCAAAGGAGAGATATTATCACCTCAGCCTAGAGGCTGGAAGACAGAAAGGCCTATTCAGGGGTCAGTAATAATAACACCTATCTATCTGGTGGGACAGTTTGGGTAAAGGAGTCAGGAGTAATGGAAAACAAGCCTCGACATTGGGTTGAAACCAGATTAACATGAGCCTTGAAGGGGTTTTGCCTCTAACCTATAGGCAGTGGGTGTAATTACTGAAACAAGTTAAGAAAATAATCTGATGGTAGTGCTTGTGTACATAAGAGGGAGACTGGGGATACCCAGAGACGGTAGGCCAATTAGGAGGCAACAGTCCTGCCTTAAGATGGCTAAATTCGGAAAAAGGGCAACTCTTACCTATTCAAACGTCCTCATGAGCTGTGTGCCTAACTCCACGTGTTGTTTCCCACACAGATGACTGGACTCTTTTTGTATGAATAAATCAGTGTTGTCCTTGAATACACCAGCCTTAGCAACTCACCCAAGCTCAACATGAGCCCAAATGTTTGTATAACTTCCTCCATCCCCAAATGGAAATAACTACAAAGATCTTTAAGAAATTTTAGCAAAACCATCATTCAAAATAGGAAGAAAACTAATTTGAGACTTCAGTCTCCAAACTTTTAGCTGAATGATAACATTCTTGCGAGCTTTTATCTGTGAGTTATGCTAGTGGTTTTGATCCTTCCAGTACTGGAAACCCATGTTTACAGCAGTTGTTCATTCGCTTGCTTGGACAGAGAAACAGGGACAAGTAGACAGAGCTCATCTTTCTCAAATCAGACAGAAATAATTATGGCCTAAAAGTTGGCTAAATATTTTTTAAGAAGTAGATTCATTTCCCCTTTTGGATACTGAAAAGAAAACTCTCAATTTTCCCCCCCATTTGAAGCCTCTATCCCAGCTTGTTCCCATGGATGTTGTTTTGTGGCTGGTTATTTTCTTATGATAAAATAGGACTGGGCTTAATTATCCAAAATAAGATTGCAAAGCAGCTTCTGATAAGCTCAAATTCTTCACAAAGTTTTCTGCCCGTAATGCCCATATTTTTAAACCTAAATTAATATGCAGGGGCTAGTATTTATTCATACATCAAATACTCATTGAAAACCTTTTATGGCAGGCTCTGACCATTCAGTAAAACAACTAAAGCAGGTAGAGGTTCTGTCCTGGTAGAACTTACAATCCAGTGGGAGAGACACATTCAAAACAAGTAAATAAATAAATAAATATGCGGAATTAAAATTGTGATCACTGGAATAAAAGAAATAACATGGCCATGAGATTAAGAGCAAAAGGGTTGACAAAGAACCCAGGTTCCTTTGAAGAGATGAACTGAAGGACACAATGGAGGCATCCATTGGAAGGGCATGGATAGAATGTTCTTGGTAGAGCATGGCCCAGGACAGTGCATAGGAGAATGAAAGACCAATGCTTAAAGTGAAGAATGGCAGAAGATGAAATGAAGAAGCAGGTAGAAGCTAAATCGAAGGACAATAGGAAACTATAGCTAGATATAGAGTCTGACAATAGAGCAATCAGGCTTGAAATCAAGACTCAGGAAATCTAGACATCATGGCACTCAGAATCAACAGCATTTCGGCCTTTGAAAAAGAAAACCAACTCTGACTTGAACATGTTCTCTCTATCAGCTCCTCTACAAGGCACTTGACCACCACTCTCTGAAGAAGAATTAATTATCACCATTTTATAGGTGAGGAAACTGAGGTGCAAGAAGGTTGGAGAAACTGCCCCCAGGTCTGCCCTCTCATAATGGTGGAGTGGGGAATTTGAACTCAGCTCTGGTTCCAGAGATTCTGCTCTATCCATAGCATTTAGCCATGAATGTCTGAGGAAATGGAAAATCACCAGTGGATTACCAGGAGCCAGTTGCCCAGGGCTTGGATTCATCAAATCCCCAGATGCTCTGCTTCCTCAATCGGATGCTCAAGTTTTGATCTTTACACTGTTCTTCAATCCTGCCTCCTTCAAGAGGAAGTACTTATGTGTCAAATTTTTTCAAAACGTTCCCGCTTGTTTTCCATTTTAGTTTCTTAGCTGAGAGAGATAGGAAAAGGGCAGAAGGAAATTAACAGCTGTAGAGAACTTGCTTTGGAACGAGACATTGTCCCTTTTTCCCATATAATATTATTTCATTTAAAAATCATAACAATGCTGCAAAGTACATATTCCTATTCTGATTTTACAGATGAAGAAACTGAAGCTCAGATAACCTGCCCAAGACCACACAGCCCCAAGGGGAAAGCAGGGTTAGAACCTGCTTTTCCCTTGACTCTAGAGCCCATGATTTTTCCTACCTCTATTCTCTTAGGAAGGTAAAAATAATCAAAACCACCATTCAGTAAGTTCTTACTATGTGCCAGGTACTGTGCAAATCATTTCACATAATCATCTCCTTGAATCCTCACAGGTGCCATTTGATGTAGAAATCATTACCCCGTTTATAGAAGTAGATACCAAAAGTTCAGAGAGATTCACTAACTTGTCCAAGGCCACACAGCACAGTGAATAGTGATCCCAAATAGACTCAAGTCTTTCTAATGCCCACGATGTGAATGCCCACTGTGCTCTACTGAACAATGCAGGCAGGCCAGGAAGCAGCCCCATTTCAGAGAGGAAGACACTGAGGACCAAAAAGGTGAACTGGCTTGACAGAGGCAAGACCAGAATCCATGTGGCCTGATCCGAATACACTGTGGATGGGCAGGGGAGCACTTTGCCTTTTACTACCAGGTGGAGAACACCTCCAGAAATCATTACTGCCCAACAGATGAAGTACCATTGTCCTGGGAAGCTGGAGAATTGACACAGGCTGAAAGGAACATCTCCCCTTCCACACAGGACTCTGAGCACCATGACAGTTTTCCCACTCGCTTCTGCAGAATACGGTGATAAAATTACAAGAAGTCTGGATGGTTAGAAGATTGTAGCCCTTTAAGCCAGTAACACTGTAAAGGAAGAAACTATTCCTGTGCCTTCTCATATTGTGGCTTCTTCAGGAAATTTCCACTGACCACAACTGGTGAATTTAGCACCAGCCCTCTAGCAAAAATGTGAAGCAAAGGTCCAGCGAGGCTCCTGGGTCTTTGTTTGCCTTTTCAAAAGTGCTTCAGGCAGTGAAACAGGAACCTGCATGAAAGCTGGGTTCAGATAACACTGAAATAGGTCAGCAGCTTTGAATCCCAACACTTGGCCTTCTTACCACGATGCCAGCTCCTCCTCCCAGCTATCCCCACTTGGTGTGCAATTGAGGGTGGTGCCTGAAACCAAGGACACTGTCTGAAAAGGACAGCCCATAGTTGCTGGCACCAAGCCATCTCCATCTAGGAGAATTTCCCTAGGATAAATATTTAAGCAGACACTGGGCTTCCTATTAAGCAGAGTGAGTCAGCACATAGAGCTTTCTGCATGTTTGGTCAACAGTAAACAACAAGCATTGAGCAAACTCACTATGTTTGCAAGGATTTCTCGCAAGCTGTGGCATGACCATCCTTGCTATCGGGGAAACTGGGAGATCAACAGAACCGAGGAATCAATCTATTCCATAGTATATATAAATTTATTTTATTTATGAAAACCAGATCCTGGCTGATTTGTCCCTTCCACTCATGGGAAGCAATGTAACCCCCTAATCTGGCCCAGGCCCTAACAAAGCTGTGATAAAAGGCGAAATCTGTCTTCCAGGCTTGCCTCCCAGCTACTCTTCCAAGACCCCAGCAAGAACTGCAAAGGGTTTTCCTATGGTCAAAATTCATGTCACATTCCCAAAGTCCTAGAAAGTGCCTTACTTGGTATGTGGGATCTGTTCCATGCCGTCCGCCATTCCTCCTGATCACATACTAAGTTGTGCAATCCCAAAGACTGCCCTGTGTGTCATATTTCCCATGATATCCAGCACTGTGCTTTGCATATTTATTAATTACAAAGCAACCCAGAGTACCATACAGCTTTTGTGACCCAGGGAAGACCTACACTGCACAACGAGAGGGCAGTCTGTGGCTGTTTCTTGTAAAAATCCCCTCAGCCCCTCCCCTCCCCTCTCTTCCAAGATTGCATCTGTAAAACAGGGCATTCTGGGCACCATTCACATTAGCAGGCTGGGATACAAGACATAAATAGAATCAATTGTAATTTCAGTAGTGGGCAGAAAATCTTTTTTTTAAAAAATCGTTTGCCTCAGCAGTCATTAATTAGACTCAGATTTTGCAGACACTCAGGCCAGGCATTTCTCCTCCACTATTATTTCTATTCAGCTTATTAAAAAGTCCAAATTGAACGAGAATTCCCAGAGCTTGAAGAGCCTACAAAGATTGCAGAGGGGCATGTTCAGTTAATCCTCAGACCATTCCCATTCTTCCTGCAGCCCCTCCTCCTACATCCAGGAATCTGCTGAAACCCACTGTAAAAGCAACAGCAGAATTTTAGAACGAAATCAGCTCCCAGGAAGCGCCACTCACTTTTCCAGTCTGCTCATCTTATTAAATAAACCACATTTTGGAGTTCCCAGCTCTCTGAGCTTTTCTCCTGCAAACATGAGAGGAAAGTGGTTTAGTGGGGAAACAAATGAATTTCCTCACTTTTAGAACCTTGTTTATCCTACACTCCTTTGGATCAGATTCTCACTGAGTGTGAAACTAACAGAGTAGCATCTATTTGAGTGGGGTGCCCTCCCTCAGACAAAAACTTTGGTGTGTTTTAAGGATAAGCTTTATTGTTTAAGATACACAAACTGCTTCAAAATGTGTTTTCTTGCATGTAAGAGTGGTATAATGTATTTGGTATAGTGTATTAGTATACATAAAATTATATATGAATCCCAGAAATGTGTGTATAATATTCCACATTTGTATTTGTAAAGATTTTTTTTTTTTAGAGATGGGGTCTTGCTATATTGCCCAGGCTGGTCTCAAACTCCTAGCCCCAAGCAAGTCTCTCACCTTCGCCTCACAAAATGCTGGACTTACAGGCATTAGCCACTGCACCTGGCCATATTCCATTTTTATTTAAAGTCAGACTCTATAGAACTGACAGGGATCTGGGATAATGTCCATGGTTAACAATATGTGTGCCTATTAAAGTGTGGAGAAGAATGTAGTTAGAAAAGGCAACTTTTTAAACATTTTATTAATTAGAGATTAAATCATTTCAAAATTCATGGGGACAACATTAACAGTCCTGAAGATGTGTTTGAGCCAGTTGTGTGTCCCAAGCGGCCTGGCTGTCCCCAGGCTTATCTAACATGCTTTCTGCCATCAGCTGTAATAACGCGTGTGGCCCTTCTGTGGGTGGCTGAGCCCCACCCTCCAACCACAGGTCTCTATGTTTTTCCCAAGTAAAGGTGTTGAGGCCTTTACAAAGCTGGCCAACCTAATACAGGGGATTATGATATACTTACAACATTATTTTTTTTAAGGTAAGCAATTTTTTAAAAACGAAGTGTTGAAATTGGCCTCTTGGGAAGGCAGCAAGTCCCCAAAGATGGTGGTGCTTAATCAGACAAGGGGAGTATTACAAGATGCAGAATATGGCCTTGTATTCAGAAGACCCTGAGGTTACGCTTATAAGGGGAAAGGGAGATTAATACATAATATGCTATAATGCCAGTTTATTAAGATGTGCAGGAAGTGTGTCATTTATTCAATTATGTATCCAATATTTATTTAATGCCTACTATGTGCCAGGCTATTCATTGTGAGTATAATAATGGGTAAAAACAAACCCAATCCGGCTGGGCGCGGTGGCTCAAGCCTGTAATCCCAGCACTTTGGGAGGCCGAGACGGGCGGATCACGAGGTCAGGAGATCGAGACCATCCTGGCTAATACGGTGAAACCCCGTCTCTACTAAAAAATACAAAAAACTAGCCGGGCGAGGTGGCGGGCGCCTGTAGTCCCAGCTACTTGGGAGGCTGAGGCAGGAGAATGGCGTAAACCCGGGGGGCGGAGCTTGCAGTGAGCTGAGATCCGGCCACTGCACTCCAGCCTGGGCGGCAGAGCGAGACTCCGTCTCAAAAAAAAAAAAAAAACAAAAAAAAAAACAAACCCAATCCTTCTCCTTGTAGAGTTTATAATCTAAGAAGACAGTGACCAAACAATAAAAAAAAAACCCTAACCTTGTCCGTTGATACTTTTTAATTCAAAAAAACAGTGACCAAACAATAAAAAAAAAAAAAAAAAAAACACTGTAAATTATAAACTAGGATAAGTTTATCTAAAGGATGGTAGTTTACATTAAAATATGCATGGATATAGAGATATTTCATTGGTCAAATCACCAGCACTTAGGTGGCAGAACTCATATTGGATTTGGAGAGTGACAGAGACAGCAAAGTTAAGTTCAATGTTCAGGTTTTTGTCTTAGAGAACTGAACAGATGTAAGTGGTCAGTAGATAGTTAACCATCCTTGGCACCAGCATACTTCAAGCCCCATACATCTTTAAACCAGAATTTACCCTTTACAACAAATAAGACACCAAGGAACATGCTCTGAAAGACTTTCTGAAATATGTGTGAAAGCAAAAGGCACCTATACCATGAATGGATAAAAGAGGTTGGTCCATTATAAACACACAAAAAAGTCCTCCAACAGGAGATGGCCAAGTAAATAAAGATTGGTTGTTTATTGAAGCAAGAGGCAGAGCAAGTAGAAAAAAATATGCTGTGCCTATGATAAGGGAGGGCTTCCTTATAACTCTGTGCAGATATTCACAGTTCTATAAAGGTTCTTGAGAAAATTCTGCATGAACTTAGAACTTCATGAAAAAGGACATTAGATTTTTAGAATTTGAAAAAAATAAACTCTTATATACAACCCAGACTGGCCCACAATGGATTTCACTTTAAATATATCAAACAGCTCCTGTAACTTGGCAAAGTTCTTGTACATCTGCTGCTTCTCTTACCCGTCCTCCCACCAATAATCCAAGGAGATGTACAAAAGTAAACTTATCAGAAACAACACATTACAATTATTTAGCTCTTTATGGATTTCAAACATACTTTTCCATCTATTTTCTCTTTGAAATCTGTCCAAATGTTGGCAGAAAAATAGCATTCACCTTGGTTCAGTTTTTGTCAGCAAATATGATTAAGCAGAAGGCCAGTGGTGGCCGATGGGGTTTAAGCACATGTGAACCACGGTCCATGCCCAAAAGTAGCAGCAGTAGCAATAATGACAAAGGAATAGTTAACAGCAACTGTTGTTTGAATACATGCCAGAGATTCTCTTAGTGCTTTACTGTCAAGGTCGTTTTGACCACTTTTCTTGGTGACTTATTTTCAAAAGGTGCTCATGCTGGCTGGTGACCCAAGGGTTGTTAACTATCTGTGGATCAATCACATCTGTCTAGTACTGTCTATAAGACAAAAACCTTGTCAGTTTTCCTTGATCTCAAGCTCTCCCTCACTGTCCAATCCAATATGAATTTTATTACCTAAATCCGATTGATTTTACAAATAAAATATCTCTGCATTCATGACTGTTATTTAACCATCATACAGCCCTTTGAAGTTGGTGTTTTTCTTATCCCATTTTACAGCAGAGGAAACTGAGATTTGGAGGTTTGATAACTTGTCCAAGTCCACATGGCCAGTAAGTGATGGGACTTGGATTTGAATATAAACCCATTCAGAGTCCAAGTCTATCTTCTCAGTCTCCAGAGCCTAAGTTCTCGATAGTAATAGCTACCATTAGTTGATTACTTACCAGGTTTTAGGCACTGTGCTATGGGCTCTGCCTGTGTGATCTCATTTAATCTTCCCAACACAACAACTTTATGCTAGTACTTCAGGTAGATACTATTGTTATCCCACCTTTATAGAGAGGAAACAGGGACTCAGAGAGGTTATGAAACATGTCCAAGGTCACACAGCTTATGAGTGAGTTGACCTCAGCTATTTGATTCCAGATTCCAAGCTATTACTCAGGATACTAAACTGCTTTCCAAAATTGGGGTTCAGAAAAGTTAAGGGATTTGTAAAGGAGCATAGGTCAGGTAAATACGGACCAGGGCCAAGACCCAATTCCTCACGTAGGATTATAGTTGAGGTGTGCAGTGATCTTATTCCTCTCTCCTCTGCAGATCAATCATACCCTCACCTCAAAGGCTCTTACCTCTAACATCAGCCCTACTCTGTGTGAGTCTCTTCCACTGCATCTAGTGATCTCCCATCAACAATTCCCCAGTGTTGTGTCTACACCTCTGCCATGGCTACCACTGCCTGGGCCTCCCCACCCCCACACAGTCTCCAGTCCCTGAGCTGATCTGCTGTCTGCTACAGTTCAGACAGGCTGATTACCATACGGTCTTGGCTGCTAAGAACCAAGAGAACCCTTCAAATCCACCAACTGCCATTGTGACTTCCTACCTTTTGAGACCAGACCTTTCAAATGAGTAGGAGCCCCAGTCCCAGACAAATCCTGCCCACCCCCCTCACTGATAAATTTTACTCTATTGGCTGTATTGCATCCTTCCAGATGTTTTAAGTTAAGATTGGGAAAGCAGTGTTTTTACTGGATTGCTTGGCTGACATTTTTTGGCCCTCCATACACCCCTTAGATTTATCAGCTAATTGCAGACACTTTGAGAGAATAATACAGCATGTGTTTATTATGACAACCCCTGTCAGTGTGCCTTTGTGGTCAAAGACCCACGGATGGTTCCTTTACCAATCCCTGGTTAAGGATCAGAGTTGGTTCAAAAAGGTTGGTTGAAACTCAGATGGGTGAAAATGTCATGTGTGTGTTTGGGGAATGAGGACAGGACTAGTTCAAAAGCTCTTTTTAGTTCTTGGACTGTTTTGAAGTCTTTAGTTGTGAATGATAAAATGATTTATTAGGAGATGTCAAATGCCTGAGGAATTTTATTTAAAATATCAAAAAACAGCTTCATGTTATTTTAATATCACTGTTTAATAAGTTTCCCCCTCTGGGCTAGCTCTGTTTCTCAAATGTGGGCTGTCTGGAGACTTGTGCCTGAGGACAAGTGAAAGGGAGTGGCCTTCCTCCCTCAGTCACGGCAACCACTGGCTGAAGTACCCCATCAAACGGGAAGAGCCCAATAGCAGCAAGTTTTGGGGTGGGCGAATGGACAGTCTTCACAGTTCAGGCAGAGCAGTCTGGGATGAGTCACAGGATGCTAGCAAGCCCCAGTCCTAGGACGGTGCTACATGCACAAGAGACAGAAAAGACTAGATCAACCGTAAGACACTGGGGAAACCAGCAGGGAAACACAGGTGCCCAGGATATATCCTTGGGGTCCTTGATCCCAAGTTAGACTGACAATGAGTGGAAAGCAGGAGCTCAGCGTTTGACCCCAGATGCCCAGAGCAGGTGTGTGAGGACCGCTGACTCTAACAGAGATGGGCAAGGGACATGGGAGTCCGGAACGTTCCCTTCATGCTACAGTCAGGGTAGAGGGAGGAACTGAGGCTGCACCTGTGTCTGGGATGGGTGGAGGTGGCTAGGTAGGCCAGAGGCTGAGGAAATAAGGCAGAAGCTGAAGGAACAAATTACTTCCAACTGCAGAGTCAGGGGAATGCTGCAAACAAATAAGGGAATCGAAGTACAAAAATGCCATGAAGTTCTACAGAGTGAAGGAAAAGTAGCCAGAAAATCTGAATTTTAGAATTGTCAAGGAGAAATGTTGCTTTTGGTGACATTCAGGTACATAGAGTTATCTAAAATACATGGTGGGGAGATAACCTATTTCAATAAATGCATCTTAATATTTTCTTAAGCATGTTTGTTCATTTTCTTTCCCATTGCTTCTCTATAAGGATGCCCAGATTTCTCTCTGGAATGGGTAAATATGATCTCTTCTGAGAAAGTGATTTGTTTTCATTCCACAGATTGAGAAAGCTCATAAATATTGGCTGTCCTTTTCGTTTGCTACTAGAAAGCCTGGAACTAAGTCCGCTGTAGCAAGGAAATAAGCTCCTCACAGCAGATTTTTCCTATGCTATTCTCACTTCTTGCATCATCTTCCCTTTATTTCCCCTTTAGTCAGCCCCACATTGTCATTTATTCTCTTTCATTTGTGTCTTGTGATGTATCACTTAAGCTGGAACAAAGAAGCATATGTAAATAAATACAACAATGCAAATAAATGGGCATTTCCTCAATGCTCAAAGATGCTGTCTTCTTTCACAGACTTTAAGTTTTATAATCATGTCATCAGTTGTTTTAACAAATGCCCTTTTCATGAATAGAGAAAGGGTTTCCTTCAGCCCTCTAAACCATCTCAAATTCCAAATTAAGTAAAGATACTGCATTTGGTTGGTAAATTAACTCAATGTCTTATACATGTTTAAAATACTTGATTCAAATTCTAGAATCAATATTCTCAAGGTAGGATTTGTAAATGGTGGAGAGAAATTTAGGCACTACCGGTGAGAAACCCTGCTCTAGCTGGGAAAAGTCTTCATTATTAACTCCTGTGAAGTCACAGGGCTCCCCCGACTCTCCACTCAACCCTATAAGACTCATTTGTGGACAAGTGTATATTTCCATTTAACTAAGTCTCAGGAGGTCTTCCTGAAGAGTGAGGCACACCCCCTTCTAAGCTCACATTTTCCAGACTTTTCAAGCAAAAAAGGAACTCTCAGTCATCTGACTATGCAGCTCCTGTGGAGAGTTGACCATCTCCATCCTATCTCTCCAGCTCTATCTAGTATCACTCTTTTTTTTCTACTTTTCAAGCTGCCTTTGTTCCAGTTCAAGAAGTCTATGTACTTTTTCCTTCTCACCTTTACTCACACCATTCCCTGCCTGGACCCTAACCCTCCCCTAACCCACTCCCTTTCATTTGAGTCCCACCCTCAGCTCCCAGCTCTTCCATGAAGCCTTTCCTAGCATACCTGCCCCAGCATCTCCTCCATAAACTCTGCAGTTCCTACTCTCTACTCTTGCACCCTTTCACCTACAATATGAGTGGCCACTGGCATTTATCATTTCCAGTGTTAAGTCCCATTTCCACAACCCTATGTTAAACCTCTGCAAAAACTAGGACTGGCGTAGCATAGGCTCAGTAAAGACCTGCCAAAAGAGCAAATGAATGAATAATTCTTAGGGCTTTTAGGAAACCCAACAGCATCTAGCACAATCTGGCTTAATAAATGTTTGGCATTGGTACTAGTCAAGATGTTAGACTCCTCCCACCCCCATCCCCACTGCAACCAAATGTCCTTGAACCTTCCTATCTCTATCTCAGTAGCTAAAAGCAAAACCCTAATTCTATCTTTGAACAAAATAAGCTTTGCATTGACTTTTATTTCCTCTCCTCCTAGATTTTGAAGAAGTCCTGCATCGAAATTCTAGCAGCTGAACCATCCACCATATGTGCAGGAGGTAAATTGAAATGAAATGCTAATTGCTTTCAGACAGTTTATGATATTTTGAGTTCAAGTCACATATGTACTTCATTGGTGGTGGGGTGGGAAAGAGGAAGAGGAAGGGGGAGGGTAAAAAGAGGAGTTGAAATTGCTAACCAAATTTGCTCCAAGGAAAAAAGGAAAGAAGGAAGCCACATGTCAGTTGTTTGAAAGTTAAAAAAAAAAAAATCTGTCCAAATTATCTTCTTTCACTGGGCGTGGCACCTCACACCTGTAATCCCAGCACTTTGGGAGGCCAAGGCAGGCAGAGTCCTTGAGGTCAGGACTTGAGGTCAGCAGGACTTGAGGTCTGACCTCATGGCAGGCAGAGCACTTGAGGTCAGCACTTGAGGTCAGGAGACCAGCCTGGCCAACATGGTTAAACCCTATCCCTACTAAAAATACAAAAAATTGACCAGGTGTGGTGGCACTCGTCTGTAATCCCAGCTACTCGGGAAGCTGAGGCAGGAGAATCTCTTGAACCTGGGAGGCAGAGGTTGCAGTGAGCCGAGATCACACCACTGCACTCCAGCCTGGGCAACAGAGCAAGACGCTGTCTCAAAAAAAAAAAAAGAATTTTTATCTTCTTTCATGGGACCTAATTAGAAGGGAATTGTTAGAAATACTGGATTCTTACAGTGAATACTGAGTGACTACCAACACCCTACCTCTGGATAGAAATGGAATCACCCCTCTTTTTCATGAGGCCCTGCAGGTACTAGACAATCATAGTGGTCATAGGCCTCACTGGAAATACGGTTATACTTAAGTTTTTAGTTGGATGCTGGCCTTCTCACACAGTTAGTATATTTATCTTAACTGTTTAATCTGCCAGTCCTCACACAATGGTAGTGGATGGCTCTGGTTGTCCCTGTAGAGGGCCATATAGTTTTGTCATTAATAAGGAAGTCTCTATGCAAAGAATCAGCCTTCTTCGAGTCCCAAGTTTTTCTCTAAATGATCAAAATCAGGGTCATGCTCGTTTCATATTTTACGGACTGCTTAAAACTTCAACCATGTTGGCACTTCTCATATAATTCTTGACAGGTTCCCCATCACTCTTCTTTCATTCATTCGAAAAGTATTCTTAAGTGCCTGCTGCATGCCAGGCACTGTGCAAGGTGCTGGAGATACAGGAAGGAAAAACTCTGTGTGAGTTCCTGTCCCCCAGAAACTTGCATCTTTCACCATTGAGAGTTTATTGTTGATATCACCTTTTCAGCCTCCCAAAATACAGTGCCAGTTATTAATTTACCAACAGAAAATATGTCATACAACCTGATAAGGTAGGAAGCATTAAAGGAAGAACTTTCAGGCCTCCTCAAACACTACACACATCAGTGTTTATGGCATATTTTACTGGTATAAATGAGGGAACTCCTTAAGGATTTTATTCCAGCTTCTGGGCTATATTTTAGAATAATTGAAAGACTTTTGGTGAGTTAGATGCACTAAAAAATCGGTGCCAGCAGCAAAACATCAAGTATATATGTAAAGATATAAAGTCGTTACCAATACTTGGTAGCTAGTTGTGTACATACATAAATATACAGCATGCATGCATAAATACATAGGTACATACATAAATACCTATGTACATACATAAATGCATACATACATAAAGTTGTTAGCAAAATACTTGGTGACTGACTATTCAGAAATGTGTACTAATTTCCCAAAGAAAGGCAATCCCAAAAGATTACCTACTGACCTTTAGATAAATTGCTACCTGACCACACAGATGGCAGGGGTTAATGTGATTGCCACAGAGGTAGATCGGTGAGAATCTCTTTAAGAATTCAGAAATCTTACCTAGGCGAATTTGACAAAAACATATGACCACATGAATGCAGTGCCAGGGCTTCGTAAGGGGCCTGTGCAGTGAGGAGCCTCAGTTAGGCTTCATGAGCCGCAATGTAAATTCACCTCTGGGTTCTGTGTGCTTCAGGTAGAGGAATTGAGTAGGATATTTGATTAATTAAATCTCGTGCTGTGTGTGTGGGTTGTTTTATAAACATACATTTTATGGTTCTGTAATTTTAAAACAATTAGAAAATAAGGGAGTTCCTTAACTGTGCAATTATTGCATTCGTGAAGAAAACCCAGACTTTGAGTTTAGCAATCTAATTGGATGTGTTGTGCAACCTTGGAATGAATCAGAAAGTCTAAAGACAATGAACACAGTTTCTGTTAATTCACTAGTATAATGAATTCCCTCCCTGTAGGCTCCTTGAAGATAGAGAAGGAACCTTATTTCTCTCTACTTCTCACTGCCTAGCAGAGTACCCGGCACTTACTAGGTGGCCAATAAATGTTGACTAAATGTCTTGATTCATGTATTCATTAAAAAAAAAATGCCACTGATATTTGCCTATTTGACCCTTATTAACTCCTTTCACCAACCATAAGAAGTTAACAGACCTTTGAACTGCAACTAAAATGAAGCAAAATCTAAAATTAATAGACAAAGGTAGAGTAAGACCAAAGTAAAAGGAAAAATCTCCACCACTTAGACAATGGAAAATTGCCTTTGTAAGTAATTTTAACCTCAAAAAGTAAACAATATCCCTTATATACCATTAAGGTGTTCAAGACAATAAAAACACCACCTAAACTAAACAAAAATGACACGGAAATACCAGGGTCCAATCATATCATATCAGGATCTGATCACATCAAATTCATAGATTTCAAAGTTTCTCATCAAGTGAAACAGAAAAATAAATGAATTAAGAATTAAAAGATAATATTGGAAAAGCTAAGGAAAATATAAGAAACAAATACACAATCCACTAATAAATTTAAACAAAGCAATTCAACAGATAAATTATTCCAAGTGTTGTTTATTTGGTAGAACCAATAAAATAGACAAATCTGGTAAATCCAATCTAAGGAATCTTTCTTTAGATTTTCTTAAAATCTCTGGCTTATGTGCAGTATTACATATTTTATAAACAATAGTTATCTATATCAGAGTAAACGATCCAATCATACTATCTTTATTTCTTATAAAGAAAAAATTAAAACAAGACACAATGATGAAAGCTAGAATGAGGTCTTGAAAAAGGCCAGCTCCCATCTCTCAAATTCGAGTCATAAGGGTTTAAACATGCTGATTACAGAATAACATTTCTAAGAAGAGAATGAAACTCCCAAAAGATATCCTTACATCAACATTTCTTCCACAGATTTCCTTGAAGATTTCTTGTTGACTATTCTCTGGAGTAAACATAGCTTTCAGGAGGCCTGGGAGCCCATGTCATTGTCCAGATGCCTGTCAGAGCGAGGCATAGCCCCTCTGTGACTTTATTAAGCTAGTTCGAAGATACAGGTATTTATATGAAAGTGCTTTGAAAAGTATAAATTGTTATGCAAAACAAGATGGCTTGTTATCAGCATCATCTTAATAAGGATTAAAGGCCAGCGTTAGAATCATGATGTTGATAACGTCATACCTAGATGAGAAAAGCATTCCTGTATATTTCTCCACTGAAAGAAAATTGGGGAAGAGTGTCTGCAAAATGATTAATTAACTCACATGTATTGGGGGAGAGAGTAAAAAGGAAATAACTGATTGTTCACATTTCTAACGTATAATGGTGGGACCAATCCCTAGACAGATCTATGAAGAAGGTAGAATTTGCTTTCATCAAAAACCTTTCCTCTTAGCCTCCTCCCCTCACTCTCTGTGAATTCCTTCTTTTCCTTGGCCCCTAGAACAGCTCCTGCTGTGGAGCCCTACCCAGGTCTGTCCTGCTCAAGACACTCTATGCTGATGATTGCATTCCCCTAAGACAGTGATCTCAGCTGGCTCTCAACCCCAGCCCAACACCAGCAATGGTTCTGACAGCAAACTGAGCTCTGGGCGAGGCAGCGAGATAATGACAACGAAGTCAAAATCCAGCACCGGCCTTTATTTATTGGGCTGCAGCTAACAAGGTGTAATTTAATGGGACGAATATAAAGTGTTGAACTTGGGTTCAAATACCCAGTTTCACATACAGGCAGGTTTAGGGAATCCTGACTTGGTAACAATTAACGGTAGACAGGA
Source organism: Rhinopithecus bieti (assembly GCF_001698545.2). Classification (NCBI taxonomy): domain Eukaryota; kingdom Metazoa; phylum Chordata; class Mammalia; order Primates; family Cercopithecidae; genus Rhinopithecus; species Rhinopithecus bieti. The sequence continues at coordinate 1,335,334 of NW_016815814.1, read as the reverse complement.
GAAAAGACAAGAATGATCACAGTTGTCTTGCTCCCCAACAAGAATGCCTCTGACTAAGAAAAGCTGACACAATCTTAGGGTGCATCAATAACCATCCAGTGTCCAGGTCAGGAGAACTAACAGTCCTATTCCATGTTCAGACCATGGTTTCAAGTCCCACATTTTAAGAATGGCATTGACAAAGGCATGCCCATAGGCGTAGAGGTAATGGATCTGGAAATCACATTATAATTCATTCATGGATTCATTCTTTCATTTCCTTCTTTCCTTGCTTTTTTCTTTCTTCTTTCCCTCTTTTTCTTCCTGTTTGCCTTTCTCCCTCCTTTCTTTTCATCAATTCTTAGTGTCTTTTATGCACCAACCCACGTGAAAATATATGAATACAAAAATGTATAAGACTTAGTCCCAAATCCACCCACACCCCTATGAAGCTCACAGTTCACTCTGGGAGATAGTCATATGTTCAAATAAATCACAAAACCATGCAGTAAGCACTGTAGCAGAGGTCTGCTTACGGAGTAGTGAGAGCACTAATGAGATGCCTGTGCAATGAGGAAAAACTGAAGTCATCACGGAGACTAAGGCCAGGAATTGAGATACTCACAAGAGCATCTTTAGATATTTGGAGGATTCCCGTGCAGAAAGAAATTATTAGGCGTATTATGTATATCTCCAGGAGACCACCACGGAGGGGTTGGGGAGGAATTCAGTGAGGCAGAGTTTGGCTTACCACATGCAACTTGTACAACTAAAGCTTTCCAGCAATGGAGTGGATGGTCTGAGCTCTCCCCCCATGTGAGCAGTGGCAAAACAGCCATCTGTAAGCAGATGCTATCTGGAGAAAACCTCCTCCAGGTCTCCTTTACAGCTTCAGATTTCTAAAGACTTAAATACTAAGGTATTAATGGCTGATTATTTCTCAATAACTGAGGAAACCAGTATTCCTGGAACTGTTTTGCATTTTTAACTGGAACTCTTATTGGGGAGAGGGAGTGGAGAGAATATCTAATCTGCTACCATCAAAAAGAATTCGGGCCGGGCCTGGTGGCTCATGCCTGTATTCCAGCACTTTGGGAGGCCAAGGAGGGTGGATCACGAGGTCGGGAGATCGAGACCATCCTGGCTAACATGGTGAAACCCCATCTCTACTAAAAATACAAAAAATTAGCTGGACGTGGTGGCAGGCTCCTGTAGTCCCAGCTACTCGGGAGGCTGAGGCAGGAGAATAGTGTGAACCCGGGAGGCGGAGCTTGCAGTGAGCCGAGATCGCGCCACTGCACTCCAGCCTGGGTGATAGAGCGAGACTCTGTCTCAAAAAAAGAAAAAAAAGAAAGAAATCAAAAATAATTTCAATCACTGCATTGGTGAACATATATAAGGAGAGAGAACCTTCCCAGAACTCCTCCACTCTCAGAGGTTATAAACTGGCAGCCTACAAGTTCTATCTGATCTGCATATATATTCTTCTTCATACTGCATTTTTTTTACTTAAATTTATTGCTAACATTTAGAAAATCGAATTTCACCTAAAATACAGATTTTCATCTTGTCTTGAAAATCAGAACTGACAACACTGAACCTGTATTTATTATAAGTTAATGATTATTGAGGACTGAATAAATTCCTTTAAAAGAAGCATATACACTTTCCTGTTCATGGTACTCCTCACCACTCTCCATTGTCACCCCAGTACCGAGGCCAAGCATGTGGTTGCCATTCAGCATGCTGCTTATGTCACTGTATTTACAGTCCCTGTTCCAAACCATGCAGGAAGTCATCTGCTATGTGGAAACCCTGTGTAGCAACTTTGACATTACTTGTATTAAAGTTTCTAATATTTGTGCAGATTAGCCTCTGTTTAATTAAGAATATGGACACATTTGGCCCTGCCTAACTTAGCTCCTCTCTGGAAAATGCACTGTGTGCCTGAGCACAATCTTTCTGTGGTCCTATTCAGTTGGTTTCCAACTTCCATAGTTCACAATGTGCTATGGAAGCAAGGATGCCAGGAAGGAACTAATTGGAATCAAGTGTGCAACTTGCCAACTGCTCTACACTTGAAGTTCCTATACTCCAGAACCGGAAGAAAGTTATAATTAGCTCCTCACACTGTCATTTCAGCAGCAGTTGTATTCCTGCTGTGTTTCCCACTGTTTCTGATAAAACTGGGTGAGTTGGCACAAAAAGAAAGTCATTTAAGATGTCGTGTTTACCATTTGGAAATTTCGATGTTTAAAACAGACACATTCAAGCAACATCAGATAGTGGTGTATTTCTCTCACTTTTCATTGTTTTTCGAAGCATTCATTTCAAACCTTCGGTCACCTCTTCCAAATGGATTGCTTCATTCTCTGCTCAATCTTTCCTTTCATTTAAAGATATTTCTATGTGGAGGAAGGACTCTCATACACAAATACAAAACAGCACAACACTTTGGAAGAGTTTTGGCAGTTTCTTAAAAAATTAAATATACACCTACCATATGGCCCAGCCATTCTACTCTGAGGTTTTACCTAAGAGAAAAGGAAATCTATGTCCAAACAAAGACTTGTGCACAAATGTTCATAGCAACTCTATTTTAATAGCCAAAACAACTAAAATGTTCGTCCACAGGTAGGTAAACAAATTATAGTTTACCTGTACGATGGACTAATTAATACTCAGCAATAAAAAGCAATAAACTATGTATAAATCTCAAAGTAATTGTGGATGTGTCCTAAAATAATTATGCTGAGTAAAAGAAGCCAGACAAGAAAATTACTTACTGCATGATCCTATTTACATGAAATTCCAGAAAATGCAAACTAATATACAGTTCCAGAGAGCAGACCAGTGGTTGTGTGAGAGTGGAGGTAGGGAGGACTGGGAGGAGAGATTACAAAGTAACACAGGGAAACTTTTGGGGGTGACAGCTACGCTTACTGTCTTGACTGTGGTATTGTCTTATGATTGTATACATATGTCAAAATTTATCAAATCATACACTTTATGTGCAAGTTATTGTATATCAGTTATGCCTCACTAAAGTTGTTATAAATTAAAAGCTATAACTGAAAAAAGTTCTAGAACAATTCAGGCATCAGAAAGCACCCATTATATGTCAGTCCCTACGTTTTATTTTTGATGTTCCATACCACATTAAGCATCTAAGAGGAGAGCAAATTCAAACTGACTCACAAGATGAAATATCACTAACAATAATTTGGCACAAAAGTCTTGGGTGACCAGAACAAGTGGAGAATATACAGATATCTCATTTTCAGACAGAATCTTTATTGAGGTCATCTCAAAGCTATGTGTTCCACATTTCCAAAAAGAAAAAAGGAAACCAAAGAAATGAGAGAACAGAATGGAATAAGTCTTATCAAACTACTTACTGACCTTATTTTTTCTTTTTTTAAATTGAGCTATATTTTACCTACTATAAAAATCACCCTTTTAAATGGTACAATTCAGGCCAGGAGTGGTGGCTCACACTTGTAATCCCAGCATTTTGGGAGGCTGAGGCGGGTGGATCACTTGAGGTCAGGAGTTTGAGACCAGCCTGGCCAACAGGGTGAAACCCCGTGTCTACTAAAAATACAAAAATTAGCCCAGTGTGGTGGCACACGCCTATAATTCCAGCTACTCGGGAGGCTGAGGCAGGAGAATAGCTTGAACTTAGGAGGCAGAGGTTGCAGTGAGCCAAGATCATGCCACTGCACTCCAGTCTAGGTGATAGAGTGAGACTGCTTCTAAATAAATAAATAAAAGGTAAAATAAAAAGTACAATTCAGTGGTTTTTAATATATCACAAAGTTGTACAACTATGATAACTATCTAATTCCAGAATATTTTCATCACTCCAAGAAGAAACCTTATACCCATTAAGCAGTTATTGCCCCATTTCTTCCTCCCTCCAGTCCTGGCAGCCACTAATCTACTTTCTGTCTCTGCAGATTTGCGAATCTGGACATATCTTACAAAGGGAGTCATGCAATATGTGGCCTTTTGTGTTTAGCTTCTTTTATTTAGCATAATGTTTTCAAGTTTCATCCATCTCATAGCATGTATGAGAATTTGATTTCTTTTGATGGCTGAATAATATTCCATTTTATAGAAATACCATACTCATCAGTCGATGAACATTTAGGTTATTTCCATTTTTTGGCTGCTTTTAATAATGCCACTGTGAATGTTATTGTATAAGTTTTTTTGTGGACATAACTTTCAGTTATCTTGGGTATATGTCTAGGAGTGGAATTTGGGGGACATAAGGTAACTATGTTTAACTTTGTAGAAGAACTGCCAAACTATTTTTCAAAGTGGCCACAGCATTTTACATTTCCACCAAAAATGTATGTGGGTTATAATTTCTTCACCAGCAGATGCTATTGTCCGTCTCTTTTTTTTTCAGCCATCGTAGTGAGTATGAAGTAATATCTCCATATGGTTGTGGTTTGTATTTCCATGTGACTAATGATGTTAAACATCTTTTCATTCATGGACCTTATTAAGCCTCAGAAAACAAACAGGATTAGACCTGGCTGGGACCTGAATAAATGACCACCTTATCCTTCCCCTTTATTCTCTTTCTATGCCAAGATATGTTATTTATTCAATCACTCAATGAGCTCATCCTGAGACTGACTCAGTCCTGGGTTAAGGCACAGCCCAGCATTCAGAAGAAATAGAAATGTTAGCCTCTGCCATCAGAAAGCTTTCGTTGTAATTGGGAATAACAGTGACAAAAGAATATAGATCTTAAGGGAACCTTAAAGGATATATAACTAAAAAGATTAAATCAAAGACCATTTTCAGGTGGAAAATTCCTCCCTAAAGCCCTGCAATCTTGAGGTACTTCTTATAGGAACTGTAAGCCAACATACAAGTTGCCTAAAAACACAGCTGTACATATTTTGAAAGGTGGGTTCAGGGCTTTGTAGATTAGTGGAATTAAATCAGTGTCCTGTTTCTAGTGTGTCCTGGTTTTCACTTACTGGCAGATTCATTCAAAAGGGTTTTGTTACATAACGTCTATGTGTGAAGAGCTGACATTCTAGTCAGGCTGTTGGGCCAGATGTTTGGGCTCTTCTGGTAACCAAATGTGTGCACTAACACAGAAACCCTATCAGGCAGGATAGGAGCTCGCCTCTGCCTGGGTACACTCCCCAGAGCATCATTTCCTCCATCTTCTGCCCTCGCTTAGGGGGTTAAATTGTTTGGTTTCCACCATTGCCACATCATGGATTCCTGCTGTCTTTCTTCCTAAACTCCCTGAGGTCGGGCCAAGCAGACATGCAGGCAGCCTCTTTTATAGAGGATTTAGCAACTCAACTGGTAATGTTAGAACATGGTGTTAGAGAATAGAGTTTGGCATGTGGCCTGCATTTCCACAGTCTTCTCTTCCTCTGCTGATCTTTCAGGAAATAAGAGAAGAAGGCACAGCAGTGAGGCAGAAAATATTTGGAATCAGCAAAAACGTCAAACGACAGATGTCTGTATGTCTGGCATTCAAAATGGACACAGAAATAGGTTTCTATAGGCTTAACTGAGCAAATAAGAGAAGACAAGATTCTTCTACAAATCTAAATTGCTTATTGAGCCAACCAAGGAATCTGTCAGATGCCTGACAGACATCTAAAGAAAACTACTAAGCCCATCTTTCTAAATGTAGGAATTGTACATTTGCATCAACATGTATATATAAATCCTCCATAGTCATAGGACTTATGCTCCTGAAAAAACCATAGGCCCATCACCTTAACTTTTGGATACGAGTCCCAGTTTTTCTGCTTTACTAATGACATGACTCTGGGCAAGTCATTCAAAATGTCACAATCTCCATTTCCTTATTGTGAAGGTCTCTTATACTTCTAAAAAGCATTCTTTTCTAACTTGTACTCCTTGTGGCACATGTAGCGCCTCTGCATTCTTTTATTTAAATTTCAGTTTCTTGCTTCACATCCAGGCCTGCTCCACTTTTCTGCAAAATCAGCAAACCTGCCTAAAATTAAAATAAAATAAGCTTTAAAAAAAATTCACAACTTCAACTCCTAAATGATTCCTCTGTCAGAAGGCAATGAGTCCCCATTTTCGTATGGTGGTTCAGAAGAGAATGGCTGAGTTCTAAGGGCATGGCGTTTGGTGCCTAATAGACCTCGATTCCAGTTCTGATTCTGACAGTTACCAGCTGTGGGATCTTGGACAAATTACTTAACTTCACTAAGATCAGTTTTCTCATCTGTACCTCCCCGGGCTGTGGTGAGGTTTAAATGACTCAGACATGTACAATATTTCACAGAGGGCCTGGCTCACATTGAGGGAGCAATTAGCATTAGTTACTATTGTCTTGGCAAACGTGACCTCTAAATCAGTTTCCTGGGAATGAAGGTGGCATACACTCATGACATTTATTAAACTTTGAGAGTCCCATATACTAATTCTCTAATTTCATTCTTCCTCCAACAAAAAGTCAACATTTAGACAGCAATGTACTGTTTAAGATCCACATTCACAAACTGCATTTTTTCCTCTGACCTTTAGTCTATTTCTCTTGTGATATTCCACATAGCATTATCCCAATCCCCAATTTGTAGATACAAAAGGATGATAAAAGTGAAAAAAGTAGAACACTGACCATTAGATACCAACAAACTTAAGCAAATATTCCCAAACATTAGCCAACTAATTATTGTTTTTTTTCCATGTTAGGACTATTGTAAAGGACAGTTGTTTTTACTTAATGACGATTTTATTCATGTGTATTAATCAAACATATGTTAGGCCAATGAGCAATTAATATGCAGGCTAGCAAGATAAATGATCTCTTCTATGCAGAGACAAATGAGTACTACACTGAGGGGCTGATATCAATTCAACTAGGTAGTATTTGGCAACTGAGCACTGCTAAGCAACACTGTGATTCATGGCCGGGCGCAGTGGCTCAAGCCTGTAATCCCAGCACTTTGGGAGGCCGAGACGGGCGGATCACGAGGTCAGGAGATCGAGACCATCCTGGCTAACACGGTGAAACCCCGTCTCTACTAAAAAACATACAAAAAACTAGCCGGGCGAGGTGGCGGGCGCCTGTAGTCCCAGCTACTTGGGAGGCTGAGGCAGGAGAATGGCGTAAACCCGGGAGGCGGAGCTTGCAGTGAGCTGAGATCCGGCCACTGCACTCCAGCGCGGGCGACAGAGCGAGACTCCGTCTCAAAAAAAAAAAAAAAAAAGACTGTGATTCATTCCTAAGTACAATTATTCCTACCTAGCCTATGTACTGCTACTGTGTGCCCAGCAGAGATAGGAGTGCCATAGTGGCATCAAACAACTCCTGACGTAAAGGAATGTTTTTCCAGCTGGGGGAAAAAAGACAAGAAAACAACACCAGACCATAGGTAATGACAGTCCTACACTATTCAGGACAAGTTGTGAATGCCCTAAGGCAGTGACTTTCTAAAATGTAGGCACTGTGGGCTCTTAAGAAATCCTTTCAGAGGAGCACAATGTGTAAAACAGACACAGAGGAGGTGAGTTGACTAAAGAGGAAGTGGAGGGCCCCTCCCCTGTGGCTCCCTCTGGCTACAGAGATCACAGATTTTCAAACTGCCTGAACTTGAAAATTGGCTAAGATTTGAATGGACAGAGAAGAGGGAGGAAGGCTTTCTGGGTTAGGAGGACCAGTAAGCCCAAAGATAAAAGGGTGGGAATTCAAATAAGAAGTGATAGGTCCTCCTCGGGACACCTAGTGAGGATGTACTGGTAAGTTGTGAAAGGAACCCACCTGGTTGCTTTTGGTTTTCAACCTAAATTAATTTTTGAATATTTTAAGCCTGGTGAAATGGTGAACAAATGCTATAAATCAGGGCAGATGGGAAGCTTAAGGTTATTGGTCAAGTAATGAGTCTTGTCATTATTCTTTATTTCAGAGTCATTTCAAGTTGTCGTGAGAGGAAATGGCTTCCGGCATGCCCGCAACGTGGACAGGGTCCTCTGCAGCTTCAAAATCAATGACTCGGTCACACTCAGTAAGTCCTTGCAGAGTCCATGGGTTTCTTCAACTGGCTTCAGAGAAGGGAATTCCCAGCCCTGCTTCCAGCAAGGCCACATACATGAAACTAGCAGAAAAGAGTCTTCTTTGCAGAAAGACCCGTAGCAAGGGCATAGTGAGCCCCTACAGTGGTTCCAGTCAGAAAAGGCACCCCCTGGGTGAGCACAGTCCCATGGGCATCCAGCTTGGTAAGCAGAGCAAGGCTGGACTTGAGCCCCTGTCCTCCACAAAACACAGAGCCACATGTCCCAGCCCTGCAGCAGCCCTCAGGAAGCAGCGGGACACTGGTTTCCTTGTCCCCTGCCATCTACCAAGTGGCTCACTCTCAGGTGGCAGTGCTGGTGATGGTTAATTAGGGCTAGAGAAATGTGAGGCGTCTTAACAAAGTATTGGGACTTTTAAGGGTACGTGTGAAAAAGGAATGGTCTAAATGCATTAATCTTGAATAAACCAAAAACCAAACCATTAGGCTTGCACATGTAGATTCTGCAGCTTTTTTCAATCTGGATGGTTCTTGTGTGGAACAGCCAAGAAACTCTCATCGTGGTGAATATCTTACATGAAATACAGGAATATGGAAGTAAAACTAAGTGCATTTCATGAGAAAAAATGAATTATCATAACATTGGCTTCTTCAAGAGACATTTGTAGCAGTCAAGTTCCTAATTTAAAGATGTGTGTGATTCATGTGGCTGACCAGGAGAGATGGGGAAAATGATTATATGAGGGACAGATGCCAGAAGCACTGGTTATGATTTGGATCTGGCATCCCTCACACAGATAATTATTTATTCCACATCTGTAGTGATAACCGTCATAATATATTGCATTTTCTGTAATGCTATGTACCTTCTAAATGCTTCACATCTTTTTGCTACAACAGCCCTGAGAGGTAGAGAGAGCAAGGAGGAGAGGAGGACACACATTTGTTGACTAATCACTCACACTAGTTTTCTCCTCCTGATAGCCGTTTTTGTGTGTTTTTTGTTTTTGTTTGTTTGTCTTTGGAGTCTGATTTTGCTTTTGTTGCCCAGGCTGGAGTGCAATGGCACGATCTCAGCTCACTGCAACCTCCACCTCCCAAGTTCAAGCGATTCTCCTGCCTCAGCCTCCAAAGTAGCTAGGATTACAGGTGTGCACCACTATACCCAGCTAATTTTTTTTTTTTATTTTTAGTAGAGACAGGGTTCATCATATTGGCCAGGCTGGTCTCGAACTCCTGACCTCAGTTGATCCATCCGCCTTGGCCTCCCAAAGTGCTGGGATTACAGGTGTGAGCCACCGCACCCGGCTCCTGATAGCCTTTTGAAGAAGGTTATCTTGTTTTTAAAGAAGAAGAATTGAAGGGGTGTGGATATTTCCTTCTTGACATCATAAAACCCACTTTAGTAGTTAAACAGACACATGCTGCGGCTTCCTCACAAACATCTGGAATTCCTGGCCTTGGAGTAATTCCAAACATTGGAAACATTCAGTTAGTTTTCTTAATATTTGGAAATGCTCTCACAGATCCAAAAAGTACGTGCTATTTGAAAACATTCTGAAATATCCCTGAGTAGTCACAGTGTGAAAGTTGGACATGCATCCCCAGCAGAGTTCTTTTTTCTCCCTTTCAATTGGGCTGTCGCTTAAGTCCCCCTTTTCTCTCTCTTTAACCAAAATCCCAAGTCTAACATCAGAAACTCCTGAGGGTTTAACTCAAAGATATCAATACCTTCCAAAGAAGACTTCCCAGACAAGCGGGCTTTCAGGCCCAAGCTCTCTGAAGACACATGGAAGTGGGCTGGGGAGAGAGAGAATCTACGCTATGTGCTGTTACTCAAAGGTTACACAAGATGCTGTATTAAATAAGATGAGGCCAGGCACGGTGGCTTATGCCTGTAATCCCAGCACTTTGGGAGGCTGAGGTGGGTGTATGGCCTGAGCTCAGGAGTTCGAGACCAGCCTGGGCAACATGGTGAAACCTTGTCTCTACCAAAAATACAAAAAATTAAGTGGGTGTGGTGGTGCACACCTATGGTCCCCAGCGACTCAGGAGCCTGAGGCTGGAGGATCACTTGAGGCCAGGAGGCAGAGGTTGCAGTGAACTGAGATCATGCCACTATACTCCAGCCTCGGTGACAGAGTGAGACCCCATCTAAATAGTAATAGGAAGAAGATGAAATGCAAATTCACTATGGATTTGTAAAGTGAGTACTCGAAGGCCTATTTTCCAACTTCTCTGTGAAATTGTGTTTCTTTCTTGGGAAACCAGTCCATCCTCTCTCTCCTTTCTTCCTTTTCTAATATATAGTTGCAAACATATGCACAGGCTTGTCACCTCATTCATATTCAAAAAGAAATAGAGGTTGTTGGGGTAGGGATTTGGCTTAAATCACAAACCCGTGCCTTCAACACAATGCCAACAGTTTGGAGAAAATGAAGGCAGTGATTTGATCATATTCTGTGCTGCAAGCAACACCCAAAAACTCAAGCATACAGCTATTAAAAATATTCCAAGGGGAAAAATAGCGTTTGAGGAAAACACTTGGCCTTTAGTTAGTAATTCACCTGTTCATTTCCATGCAGAAAATAATATGAACAAGAACCTGTAGAGGAAGAAAAGATGAGCAAATTTTAAAATGCAGCACATTTACATCTACATTTTTCTGTCAACTTTATAAATGTCATAGTTTCCACTGATTCCTCCCTATAAAATAAAATACACTTAGATTCCCTTACCTTTCCCATTTTCCTTCCCCACCTCTATACCCCAAGTTTTAAAATGTTATCTGTTCTTATTTTATATCACATATTTCTTTTTTCGAGATTCTTTTTCCTAAGTGCAGCATTGAATTTTGTGACAAAAAGAGAACATAAGTGATACTATTAATGAGAAAGACTTAATTGAAGGCCCAATAATGAAGCTAAGGCTGTGTGACTCTAGCCACTTCAAACATGAGGCCAACCTCAGGGTCTTCAGCAAATAATGCAATAGCAGGCTATGTGAAGCAAAATCCGTCAAAAGAACAAATTAAAAATTATGTGGATAGTAGGAGATATTAATAGGATTTTTCAAGTCTTAGAACTTAATTTAAAATTAGAGATCTGGAGCATGTATCTTTATGCTCTAAAGACATAGGGCATATAATACTTTTTTAAATGACTGTGAACAACTTTGCAAATTGATCATTCTAAGACCTGGACAAAAATGCCAATAGATTAATGCCAAAAGTAGAAATTGTTTAGACACATGCTTAGATGATAAGCATAACCAGAAAATAGGTTAATACATACTTCTCTCCCAATTTCCTTGCATTTGCTTAAAAAATCAACCACTTAGAAATCGAAGACAGTTTCTAGATTTGTGGTCAACAAAACAGATCCAAAATTCTGGATAAAATATGATTTTTCAAATTATATCATGTGGCCTCACTCAAAGGAAAGAAGTGGGAATCTCCAAGTACAGGAAACAAAATGGGAATAAAAACCCAAGTTAAGACACAAAGTCACGGGGCTCCAGGCCAGGCTGCAGGCTGTGATCCCAATGCTGATGCAGATACAGGACACCAGATCTCAGGTCTGTGCCAAGGCATCACACAAAAGCAGAGCCCCCTGCAGAAATCAGGCTCCAGCAGGCTACACCAAGCATTTAATCGGGCAAGAAAGCAGGCAGGGGATGCAAATCCACAGGTGTAATGATGTTACATCCCCCATGTGATACAAAAGCACCAAGTCAAGAAACTAGCCCCAAAATATGTCTGTGACCTTCCTGATCTCTGTGGCCCTACAGACGCCATGCACCTTCACCCTGTGGCAGTCTTCCACATAGCCCAAACCCACAGCATGCCTGCAGCAAACAACCCCCTAAAGGTGGGCTGATGGCACACAATGACAAACCATGTCAAGATGAATGAAACAAACAGAACAAGCACGAAGGGAGGATCAGAGAGCAAATTTGAAAGGGAATGGAAAATAAACATGTTTAAAATGTGTAAAGAGATCAAACAGATCATAGGGGAAAGAATACTCATCAAAAGCAGATTTGCAGAAGAACTGAGTGTAAATTCTAGTTTTGAAAAAGTGTATTCACTGAAATAAAACTTCATGGAAGGATTAAACAGTGTAATTAGACACAGATGAACATAAACTATATGAACGAGAAGGGAATTTAAGGAAGTTTCATCTCATCCCCCAACCAAAGCACCACATCCAGATTTTTTTCACCTGAGTTTTATCAAGTTTTAAGGGACAAATGACCCATATCACATATGTACTCTTCCAGAGGAAAGAAATAAAGAAAATGTTTTGTTTGGTTTTGTTTTTTGAGACAGGGTCTGGCTCTGTCGCCCATGTTGGAGTGCAGCGGCACAATCGCTGCTCACTGTAACCTCTGCCTCGCAGGCTCAAGCAGTCCTCCCACCTTAGCTTCCTGAGTAGCTGGGACCACAGATGTGAGCCACCACACCTGGCTAATTTTTGTATTTTTTGTAGGGATGGGGTTTCACCATGTTGCCTAGGCTGGTCTCGAACTCCTGGGCTCAAGCTATCCACCCACCTCAGCCTCCAAAAATGCTGGAATTACAAGTGTGGGCCACCACACCCACCAAGAAAAAGCATATAAATTCATTCTATGATAATAACATAATCTTGGTTAAAAAAAAAAAAAATGGACAAAAGCCCTAAAAGTAGAGAATATTTGAGATCAAGCTCACTAATGACAAACATCTAAATCAAATATTGGCAAACAAAATCTAGCAATGTATTTAAAAAGGACCAAGATAGCTAAGACAATTTTGAAGACAGAGGGGGAATTTGTTTCTCATATAGCAAAAGTTACTGATGCCAGGTAGATATTAAAATTCATTATCTGTTCCTAATTTAAAAAAAAATATTTCTAGTAAACTAGGAATAGGATAAGACTCCTTTAACATAAAAATGTATCTGCATATTTGAATTCAAAACTCAGTATCATTCTAATAAAAAAATCACTATGTAGAGGAATTCACTTTAAAGTTCAGAAGAAAAAAGCAGAACAATCCATTTCACCACTATTATCTAATATTGATCTGAAAGTTCTAGCAGCACTGTCCAATAGAACTTTCTATAATGATGGAAATGTTCTAAGATGGTAGTAGCCACAAGCCCCATGTGGCTGCTGGGCATTTGATATGTGGCTAGTGCACTGAGGAACTGAATTAGTAATTTCATTTAATTTTTATTAACTTAAATGCAAATAGCCACATGTGGCTAGTGACTACCGTATTAGACAATGCCATGAACATTATAATAACACCAGAAATCTGATCATAGATATAAATACAGGAAAAGCAGCCAAACGTCATTGCTCTAAAATAATGCTTGTGTCTTCCTGGAAAACTAGAGAGTGAACCGAACTACTAGGCTACCGAGAGGGTAATTAAGTTTGATGACTTCAAAATAAATACCTTGCTTATAACAATCAGTAGCTTTGCCAGTGTTCAGCAATGACAATTAGAAAACATCACAAGAAAAATATAGCAACAACAAATAAATTTTTAAATTTATTTAACTTTCATTTTAAGTTCAGCTGTACAAGTGCGGGTTTGTTACATAAGTAAACTTGTGTCATGGAGATTTGTTGTACAGATTGTTTCATCACCCAGGTGTTAAGCCTAGTACCCATTTTAGTTACTTTTCCTGATCCTCTCTCCTCCCACCCTCCACCCTCTAGTAGGCCCAGTGTGTGTTATTCCCTTGTGTGTCCGTGTGTTCTCGTCATTTAGCTCCCACTTACAAGTGAGAGCATGCGGTATTTGGTTTTTTGCTCCTGCATTAGTTTGCTAAGGATAATGGCCTCTAGCTCCAACCATGTTCCTGCAAAGAACATTATCTCATTCTTTTTCATGGCTGCATAGTATTCCATAGTGTATATGTACCACATTTTCTTCATCCAGTGTATCATTGATGGGCAGACAAATAAAATGTAACAAGAACTAACTTAATCAAATTTGTAAAGACGTATATGATGAAAGTCACAAAACTTTCTGAGGGATATAAAGAAAGTGTGAGGAGTTAGAAAGCCATAGACTCATGGCATAGTTACAAGCTCTGGAGCCAGACCACCAGGGAAAAAGAGTCCTGGCTCTGTCATATCTAGCTGTATGACTGTGACATCTTATTTAACATTTCCATGCCTCAGTTTCTCTCTCTGTAAAATGAGTATGGCAATAATAGCCATACTATGTCTTGGATTGTTATGAGGTTTAAATGTGGCAGGCAGGGCTTAGAATGGGGTCTGGGCCGGGCGCAGCGGCTCAAGCCTGTAATCCCAGCACTTTGGGAGGCCGAGACGGGCGGATCA